>NW_006286673.1:717542-732604 GCF_000327345.1 Myotis davidii
CCCTCTTTACTTTAATAATGATTTCTGCCTTTAAGTCTCTTTTGCCTGATAAAATCGTATTACAATAGCTTTCTTTGACTGTTTGTCGTGTGTGTGTGTGTACATTTAAAGTACAGTTGACCCTTGAACAACATGGGTTTGAACTGTGTGGGTCCACTTATATGCTGATTTTTTCAATATATATATTAGAAAAATTATGGAGCTCTGCAACAATTTGAAAAAAACTCTCAAACCCTATCATTTTCTTAATAACATTCTCTTTTCTCTAGCTTACTGTATTGTAAGAATACAATATATAAGACATATAAGATGCAAAATATGTGTTAAACTTTTATGTTATTGGTAAAGCTTCCAGTCAACAGTAGGCTATTAGAAGTTTTTAGTCAAAGTTTACACAAATTATGATTACACAGGGACCAGCACCCTTAACCCCGCATTGTTCATTGTTCAGTGGTCAACTGTAAATGCCAAAAAAGTGCACACACATATATTGCATAGATATAATAATGAATTCATATATATATATATATATATATATATATATCCTATCTAATATTAGACAAACATGGTAATTGACCTACCTTTGCTACGCCTTCCATTGGCTAATCAGAGCGATGTGCAAATTAACCGCCAACAAAGATGGCGGTTAATTTGCATACATAGGCTCCAAGCGGCGGAGGGAAGACTGAAGGCCAGCTGGAGCAGTGGAGATGGAAGACTGAAGGTGGCTCCAGCCAGAGTGAAGGCCTGGGTCCCAGGTGCCGGAGGAGAACCTGTGCCAGCAGCCAGGAGAAGGGAAGGCCTATTGCACGAATATCTTCATGCGGTAGGCCTCTAGTGTGCATATATATATATTAGTTTGTAAGAAGAATGGTTTTCAGTGCCTAAGTTTTATAAATTCTCATACTGTGGCTGTGTGGCTATGTCACTTACAAATACCAATTAGCTAGATGTTTTTAAATCAGTCTTGAGCTAGAAGATTGTTTAGGATTTCTAGTCTACTTCTATATAACAAAGTCAAAGCTCATATTTTCACTGCTGTGTGCCTCTGGCTCTTGGTTCTATCTGTAGGAAAATCAAATCTTGAAATTTAGTGTGACGCAAGTATAAATCTGGGGCTCTTTCCCACATGTCACACCGAACATTTCAAATGGCCAGTCTGTGGGCAAGTGTCACACAGGCTTTGTTGGGTCCCACCTGAGGATGAAGAAGGGGCATCTGGTGGGATCCGCCAGGTGACTCTTCCCTCAGGAGGCCTTTCAGGCTTTTCCTATTGCCCTGCAGGGACATGATCATATGTGGGGGCCCCTCCGGCTTCTAGACAAATCACCTTTCACTTCTCTGAGCTCATCCAGTTCAGAGTTAACGTCCACACATTAACTCTGTCTCTTTGGGTCATCTTGTCCTTTTTACATGACAGGTGTATCCTGGTGAGTTCTCAGCAGGCAGGCCTCGCTCTAAGTCCCAGCTCCATCACCTACTAACAACGTGAGCTGGAACAAGTCACCTGTACTTCCAGTCTGACTGTAAATGGGGATGGTGCTATGAACCTTCTGATTCCTGGGGGAAGGGTGAGATAATATTTTATGTGAATGTGGTGTGTGCATGCATGTGTGCACGTGTGTAATATTTCCTTCAGAAGTGATGAATAGCTCGTAAATGCCAGGAAACTTATTTTTTCCTGCACCTGCCAATGTTTCCTGTATCCTTGGAAATGTGGTAAATATCTGGTTCTCATAGTAAAAGTTCTGACATAGAGATGCCATATAGCTAATCAACACTATCCATCTATGAATGGGCTATGTGATCCGGGAACCAATGAGCCTTCACCATAGCCCAGGCGCACGCACACCTGGTGAGCTCTACCTCACGCCTACTCAGTGCATCTTATCATAAGGGTGGCAGGCCTTACTTTTAATATGTGTCCGGGTAGATTTGGAAAGGACAGTTTCTATGAGCATGTTTCCAACAGGGCAGAAAAATATAGAAATGAGCTGATCATTCCTTGTACAAAAAAGTTGTTCCATTTCTACTTGAAGCCATTTTTAATAACCAGAAAATTAACGATGAAATTTATTTGGCTGTGAATAGGAGGGGAAACCTAAAGCAAAAAACACAGCAATTCCTTTCATTTCATATTCTTTGGTTTTCAACCTTTTATGAATAATGACTTTGACTACTGTCCAATACTCATGAAGATTTGAGAATAAATTTTTGTTCTTTTAAAATATTTATATGGTTACATAGTTAGATACACATATTGTTAACATTTGTTTTTTAATTATGAAGAAAATTTAGGTTAGGTAAGATGGCCATATCCAATCCTGGCTGCACCAGCCACTAGTTTTATGAATCTGTAAAAACACTCTAATTTGTCTGCCTTCATTTATACACTGGGGGCCAGAGCAGTACCAACCTCAGGAGGTTTGGCGAGAATTCATTGAAAATGTGAGTAAAACTTTCCATGCAGCTTGGGAACCACAAGCACACATATGGTAATTAAAAAAAACAAAGTAACATTTTTTTGGTAAAAATATTAAATCCATAGAGAAAAAGATGAACAAGTAAAACCATTCATAATTTTACAATTGGAAATAGTTTCTCTCTAACTGCACTGCTGGTTTCTCACCTTCCCTGTACACATTTCTCTCTCTGGCATTCGAGTTTGTACCTGTAGTTTTGCCTGTAGTAATGGGGTATACCACAAAAGATTTATTACCTCCTTTCATTAAGCTACACTGTGCTAGTGTTATTATATATAGGTCAATAAATACAGATCTAGACTACCTGATTGTTTTTATCGGTGCAGAATAGCGTACACACATAACAGGATTTATCTGACCAATCACTTACTGATAGGCCTTAATGGCTTTCATTTACCTTTTTGCCTTTCCTGTAATGTTCATCCTTGCTTTTCAGTTTTTGTAGACTTAACCTGTTATTTCTGTAGAATGAATTCCAAGAATTGAACAATCAAATGGTCCAGCTTGCTAAAATTTTATATCTGTGCTGCCAAAAGTATTGTGACAATTGTCACTCCCATCAGCAAGGCCCCGGCACATCCACTTCCCCATAGTTTTTCAGTCCTTGCCAATTTGATGACAAAGAATAATGCCTTTGCTATGATAATTAATGCCAGTAAAAGGGCGCCATGAGACAACATCCATAGAAGTATGCCAGTGAGTTCTGTGTAGCATGGGAGGCAGCAGGCCACTGTGCAGATGTTGAGTGGGACTTGTGCTCCCTGGCCAGGGCTTTCTCTCCCTAAACGCGCTGGGAGAGCAGCTTACATGAGGAAGGCAAGCCCTTCTGAAAGAGAAAGTACTAAGAACACACCTCCAACCCTATAGTCAAAGAGAAAATCTATTTGAGGTCAAATGGGACATGGGAGATGAATAGATTATGACAAGGGTTTGCTGACAGGAAAGAATATCAAGGTGTCAATGAGAAAGTCGCCAGCTGAAAAGATAGTGTGAATGAAACTCAACATAGAGCCGGGTACCTGGGGAAGGCTGGTGCCAGCAGAGCAGCCACCAGAGGGTCCCCCTTTAGGCAGCAGTGTCTGAACATGACTGTGAACTAGAAAGGCTGCAGACCCCAGGATCAGGACAGGAAAGGACCCTGACACCATGAACACATCAGTCAACAGAGTGTTGAGGTGATTACAACAGTGTGACAGTGACTCATTGTTACTCACTGCTCTTCCTCCCTTGGCCTGAATTTGGAAGCAGAGCTGATGCTCTGGACCATGGGAGCCCCAGGATCTCTGGATCATTAGGAGGAGGTTCCAGGAGGACGGAGATGCTGTACCATAGTTTCTGTGCATGTGGACATGTTGATGTTAAGCAATCTGCTGGGTAATAAAGAAAAACCAAGTTGGTGAAACATAACAGTTACACTCGTGTTGTTGAAAGAAAGCTTCACATGTTTTCTGGCACTTTGGAAATCTTGCTTTAAGAATATCCTATTTACATCCTCTCACCATTTTTTTCTTGGAGCATTCCTGTGTTTCTCAGTGACAGGAAGCTATTCATGCATGAGTGATGTTGACTGATGTCATGCGTGCTGTAAATATTAATGAAGAAAAGGAGAAAACTGAACTGCAAAGGGAGGCAACTTCTGGTTTTTACATTTCTTATTTACTTCCATTCTTACTGTAGTAGAAATGATAGGTCAGTTGTAGAGCATTACCAGGGCGCAGAGCCCTGGGTGCCTAGCAATGGGCAAAACTATAAGCCTTGCACAACTACCCCTGGATGATGACATCTAGGCTTCAGCTGTGTTTCAGCTCCAGGCCTAGAGAAGTAGGGAAATTAGACGGAGTGATGCCATGGCTGACATCAGGACCAGCTGTATTGACTAATGACCCCCTGGCACTGACCAATCAGTAGACAACACCAGGGGGCACCCTGGAAAGCTGATGAATGTTCTATTGGGATTCTCCTCTAAGGCCTCCAGATAAAAGCCCTTGGTACAGGAAACCCTCTCACAAGAAGGAAGAGAGATGCCCGTGCCTCTCCTTCCTGTGTGTCTCTCAAAGCAGATATCTCTCTCCCTTTTTGTCCTGAGCTCCAAGGGTCCTTCTACTACCTCTGTAACTGTTCTTTATAATTTGAGTTCCTTGGCTCTAAATTCCTTCAATTCAAACTCAAGTACCAAGGTTCCTAAACCAAGATCCAGCCTAACTCGTTGCTAACCCCTGGTGCCATTTTTCCGCCACTAACATTACCAAGAAATGTTTAAACTGATACAGCAATAAAAACATTATAAAAATTTTAGGAACCTTTTAGAACATCAATATATCTTTAAAAGGGCTTAGTAACTCCCAAGTTCTTTTGGGCTTAGAAGCCTCGGAGCATGAGCTGGACGACAAATAAAAAGAGGGGGTTATCAACAGAGCCTGTGCAACACAGCAAAAGGAAGGTTGTGGAGCAAATAGAGTGTGTGGTCAATTATTCTTGAGCATTCTAGCAATCTAATCTATACTAAAAGTTGAAATGTAAATAACAAGGAACAAGTTGACCTATTTTAGATAAAAAGTAAACTTGAAATCACTATTTCAAAAGAAGTAAAAGTCAAAAGGCTGATTTCAAATTGTAGCATGAATACTTTCTAGTTAAGAAACCATGAGCCACCTTGATATCCTTGCATAGTTCAGTAAACATGTGTTGTTGCTTACCAGCTTTGGACCAGGATGTTGAGTGGACACAAGAGTTTTTAAAAATATGAATTAAAAAAAGTGATCTCCCTCAGGACGCTCAAATTATGTAATGAGAGAACAGATCTGTGAAGAGACAAGTGTAATTGCATTAGGTTCAGAACTCTGATGGCAAAGTTCAGCAGAGCACTAAGATCAGAGGCTCTGAAGAATAACTGGGTTCCAGTTATTAGCTCTGTGGCCTGGAGCAAGTTGCTTAAATTATCTGTGCCTCACCTTTTCATCTATGAACAGAGACCATCATGGAAACTGCCTCACACTGGTCTAATCTGAGGATACGAACTAATTTATATATATGCGCCAACAGAATGAAGCCTGAAACATAGTAAATCCTTAGTAACTGTGAGTTATTATTGTATTCATAACAGCTCCAATATCAGTGCCCTCATCTGTAACAGGGAGATGCCTCAAAGGATGAGCATGATGCTTAAGTGGGGACACAAGAGTATACCATCATGAAGTCTGTTCAGTGCCAAACTGTTACCTTAATAATAAAGTTCCCCACAGAGTGTCTTCCCCACAGAAAAATGATGTGTGAGTTTCCATATTACACAGCAAGTGCCAGTTCCTTTAACTATGACAATGACTCATATTGTACCTTTACAAATATTCATTGTGATGAGGCCAAAATTGCTATTTGTAATCCAGCTCACGCATGAAACCCTTTCAACTTTCCAAAGTTGGAACACCCCTAGGAACACACGTGCCTCTGCTAGGTGCCCAGATGAACCACACACATCCAGCAAACAAGGATTAGGACCATAATAACGGATTTCCCATTACCAATTCAGGGCAAACAGAAAGTGCTTCCACCCAAACCCAGGATTAGTATGAATGGAGTCGTGGAGCTAAATCTGCTGACCATCAGCCACTGTGTTCATCATTTGCTCTACTCATTAGCCAGCTCAGCTGATTCTGAGCATAGAAATCTGAACTGGTGCATAAAATCTAACCAAACTGACAAATGACCTGCTAAGGAGACTTGATCCAATTAAAGGACATGGCCCATCCTTCCTCATTCCCAAACTTCCTCTTCCAGGCTTCTCTCTCATCTTTTCTGCCTGGAACCACTCAGGAAAGCCCACCCATATACACATATAGAAAGTTTTCAAGCTTGAATGCGTGGGAGATTCCTCTCTGAAGCCATGCTCAGGTTTTCCAGTGAAACTTTATAAAACAGTAGATAATAGATGAAGGCATAATGAACATACAGTTCTTCCCCAGCCCCTCAAAGACTCCTGAACAGAACACAGCTCCTGCCCTGTGCAAACAGGACTTCAGATAATTGTACTCCGTTAATACCACTTTAAACATTACTCATCTCTAGAAAATAAAATAAGACTATCTATGTATGTGAACAGAGTCAATGTCATCCTTCTAATAATTAGATCCTGGAATGTAAAAATAAGAGAAGAACATTTTCCTTCTTGGCTATGAATGACAAGTCTGGACTGTCCCTATGACTTACTGACAGCCATTAATAGATAATACGAGGGGATGAAAATTGCCCTCTGCCTAACTGGTACCTCATTTCTATCCCCCAAATCCATTCTATCTATATTGTAAAAATATGATGGTAAAAATATCTATATTGTAAAAAGCCAGTGGCTGTAACACTGGAATGCTGGAATGACCAAATGACTGGTCACCAGGAGGTGCATTGATGGGTCCCACGATGGTGGTGGATGGGACTCTGGGTCTTGCGTGATTTCATGCACTGGGCCTCTAGTTATGATATAATGTTCTATTGTTTACATATTAACAAAAATCCTAAACAAGGATGTAAAATTGATGTGGTCTTATTTTCCATTTTTTTGAGGGCCTACCAGTTGAATTTGGAATGTTTCAAGTACTGAGAATTAGAGAAAGATTAAGTATTATTTCTAATTGTCAAACCAAGTGCTTAAGGAAAACCACTTGTTTTGAGCTAGGGGGGTTCAGTTTGGTTGTTTTTCCATTTCTATTACCATTACCATTAAAAGAGGGTGATAGGATCGACATTTGTGGACTCCATTGGAGAAGGGGAGACACTCCATGGCTGCGTGATGGTGGGTTTTAGGATTAAGAACTCGAGGAAAATTCCTGAGAGCTGGTGTGATGAGGAGAGCTGGTTGGGTAGGTGCTTATGCTGGCCAGACCCTCCTGGATTAGAGGAGAGGATGGAAAGCACACTGCCAATTTAGACTGCCTGGGCCACCTTCACACGAGCCTGGGCATGAAGGAGGACTCCTGTGGGCTGCTGACTTAGACAGGGTGCTTATTCTCTAGGTCACCAGCGTCAATCCTGGGAGGACACCAACTGGAGGTGGTGTTTGGAGCACTGTGATGCATGGAGTTATTGAACATGTTTGAGAAAGACTATGAAAGTAAATATTAAGGACAATTAATCTGGCTGTTGTGCACAGAATGGGAAATAGGGGTTAACCAGTTCATCTGGAAGGCTGCTACAATGATTTTGGGGTGACAGTTGCAAACTCTTCTAAAAAGACACACCTAGAAAAAAATTGAATATATTAAAAAAAAAAAAAGCCAAAACCGGTTTGGCTCAGTGGATAGAGCGTCGGCCTTCGGACTGAAAGGTCCCAGGTTCGATTCCGGTCAAGGGCATGTACCTGGGTTGCGGGCACATCCACAGTGGGAGATGTGCAGGAGGCAGCTGATCAATGTTTCTCTCTCATCGATGTTTCTAACTCTCTATCTCTCTCCCTTCCTCTCTGTAAAAAATCAATAAAATATATTTTTAAAAATTGAGGGAAAATAACAGGACACAGTGGTCTGCATAATGGTAAAGGTATATATTTTTTTTGGTTGAAATATGTGGTTTGCAACAATTTCCATAGAATCAACAAATTGCCTTGTTAGAATCAGCTTAGGCCTCTGCATTTAAAGAGGGAAGAAAGCAGAGGTCACGGAGGAAACTGCCCACACACTTTCTTGAAGAATGACCCAGTTCCTGTAAGGATGCCACATCACCCATCTACCTACCATTTGGTTTTTAATAAAACACACTTGCATATTATTGTGAATGAGCTTAAACAAAAAGCCACAAACACCCCACAAGTAACTTCACATCTTCGTCTATACCCAATGCCAGATGACTGGACCCACACAGAGCACTGGCCTCTTCATGATGGCCCTTCAGCCTCCTTCATTCAGAGATCCTGCTTTGTGCCAGCCCACCTCTCATGGGTTGACCAGTCTATACATTCAAGGAGCACAGAATCCACACTCTCCCCTTATAGATACACATATTCAAAGGTTTCCTCTTAATCACCTCCCAGCTATTGAAAACAAAGTCTTTTGTTGTTGTTGTTTTTACTATTTTTGACATTACAGGATAGTAAGTATTTATCATAACCTTCTTCACTCAGAAATCTAAAATGCCATTCTAATGAAAATAATAATAAGTCAATTTTTGTTTATGGTTGGATGCCTTTAGATCTGGCGCAATTTGTGGCTTTATCATGTATTCAACTGGCTGAGCCCATTTTTAGCATCCAAGCGAATGTAGATCTTCCAGAAATGCTTTGCCTGCTACTGCTTCCAATGGCTGAATCCTGGCCCATGCTGGTAACTCTCATAACTCAAATTCTAGAACACTGTTTTAGGGCCTGGTGAGGAACGGAGTGATGATTACCAAAGTACCTGACATAAATTACCCATAGCTACACCTCACTTCATTAAAATGGAGAAATTAAAATGGAGGTAGAGATCAGAAGGGGGATGGAGACAGAAAAAGGAAAGCAGTCTCACTTGTAATTCTGGTTTTCTGGCCATTCTCATTTTGTTAATTAAAATGATGGAGACTTCTAATCTGACAGCTCTCCCTATAAATCCTCAATTTGGCAAATGCCTATGAAAGCCTTACCTGGAACAAGTCCAAATACCAAAGTGAGACTCTACATACCAATTGATCTCTTAGAAAACAAAAAAGTAAGGAACACTCCAAAATGTATTATAAAATCTGCAGGAATGATGTTTACATTGACCTTTCTTCTTCTTTTGAGCCGCTTTATTTTGATATTGTAGAATGACCCATTAAACAGAAAGAATTCGATATCAGTGAAAGAAATGGCCCTTTTCTAAGTCGAAATTTCTGTAAATTACTTTGAAAATCTGACATGTGAGTTCAAGTTCAAATGAACTACTGCTTTCTAAAAGGTCATGCTTCCAAAAAACAAAGCCTATCTATCACATGGAGGAAAATTATGTTATTTAGAATTTAGACTCCAATTCAAAATATTAAACACCCTACAATGTTCTTCTGGGATTCTCTCAAGATGGCTGTGCATAGCCACCTGACACCCAAGCAGCATCAGACACCGGGCCTGCTCACATCACAGTATTTCACCTGTGCCCCTGTCTGGTCTCTTCTCTCTGGGTTCCCTACTGTCCTTTCCCCACTGACCTATAGTTATAGCTTCAATAAGGCACAACTCCTCCTGACCTCCCCAAGCCTAACAGTCTCCTTCCTTCCAACTATAAGGGGTGGAGAACAGTGTAGCTTGAGTAGAAACCTCTGCTAAGGAAATCTAGAATTACAGAAGAGGATTTTTCTATTTGTTCAGGGGGGTCTGGAGATTATTCCTGAATTTGGAGGCGCCCCCTTCCTCACCCAATCAGAACAGATTACAGCCTGTGGTAAGTGAGTGGCCGTGCATTTCCATGGCTAGACCTGAAAACACAGTCTTATTGTCTCACTAGAGGCCCAATGCATGAAAATCGTGCAAGAGTAGGCCTTCCTTCCCTTGGCTGCCAGCACCAGCTTCCCTCTGGCACCTGGGACCTGGGCTTCCCTCAAAGCCCCAGCTTCATTCAGAAGGTTGTCCAGAAGGACGTCCAGTCTAATTAGCATATTATGCTTTTATTATTATAGATAACTACTATACCATGCACATAAAAGGTACATGTCTATTTTAACCCTGCTAGTTAATAAACTGTAAGTAGACATACTTTTCAAAATGCTTCCTATTTGTTAGAATAGCACATTTTGACATTTTTATGCCTCCTTCCTCCACCCCCCTCAAAGAAAAACACAAAAAGAAGAAAGAAGTTTTAGACAAAATGGAGACTCAACTGTCTGGTCTGATATTTAGAACATGCTATCATAGATAATCAGGTCCTGCAACTGGGTTTGCACAAGCTTAGAGGTATTGCAATATGTGCAATCTTATCCGGGCCAGGATCTCTTCTCTGGCTTGGATGTCCCAACACCTGCCCTGCTTATCTCACCCAAATAATTTGGAAGGGTGGGAAGAAGATAAGAATGTGCTCCATAGACTTGAGTAGATTTTTTTTTCCTTTCAAAATACAAAATTAAAGGCAAGTCATAGGGGCTTTTTATTATTATTTTAAAAGAAACTTTATGACATTGACTAAGTTAAAAACATTTAAAATTTGAGGACCTCAACATCTGGAATAAAGGGGGCTGGTGGAACAATATTGTCCATATCTCCAATTTGGAAAAAAAAAAAAAAGGAAACTAAATATTTCATCCAACGTGACACGAGTTCCAGTTGGGGGTATAATGTTTCCCCATAACTTCTTCAGACTTTTGAACCCCTTCACAAGTGAAGAATATTGTTTGCAACATTCCTGTTCTCCTCTGATCCACTTTGGATGTGTAGTAATGTGCTTATTAAAATTTTATACCCTGTTAGAGTAGTAGAAGGCCCAGGTCTTTTTCAAAGAACCCTGGTTTAAGGGTTTAGAGTCCCTGGTGTTATGGACTGAATCCAAATGTTGAAGTCATATCTCAATACCTGAGAATGTGACTGTATTTGGAAATAGGGTCTTTAAGATCATAAAGATGAGGTCACTGGGGAGGGCCTCTGGACTGCATCTGGTGGGGTGAGAGGTTCCCCCAAGCTCCAGGCAGGTGCTCCGAGGAGCAAAACCTCCTGGCGCCCACTAGTCTTTGGGCACCCTCACTGCAAGGCACAGACCAGGTGCTGACTCGGTATTTTCATTTTGACTGGATTCCGCACCCACTTTAGCCACTGGTCCTGGGGACAGCCCAGAAGAGTGGCAAAGGTCATTTCCATAACACCCCCCTTTAAATGTATAACAGCTACAGTTTACAGATTATTTTGTATGTTTGCAAGCACAAGCTTAGAAAACAGAAAAGAATTTGAGTTTAAATATTCCAGGAAATCACAATCTAATTTTCATATCTCAATACCTGAGAATGTGACTGTATTTGGAAATAGGGTCTTTAAGGATGTAATTAACTTAGAATGAGGTCATTGAATTGGCCCTAATCCAATCTGACTATTGTGCTCATAAAGAAGAGGAGATTAGGACACAGACATGCAAGAGGAAGAATGCTTTGTAAGCATGAAGATGGCCATCTACATGCCAAGGAGAGAGGGCTCAGGAGAAACCAACTACACCTTGATTTTGGACTTCCAGCCTCTAGAACTGTGGGAGAATAAATGTCCGTTGTTTAAGGCACCCAGCTATGATGTTTGTACAGCCACCCGAGCTGAATAACATTCCTTGTGTGCATGTGTGCCCATTCAGATCTCATTTATCCTGTCAACATAAGGTTTTCATTATCACAGTTTTGACAAGTGGCAGGTACTGTGACATAAATCTGGCAGAAGTGAAGACATTCGAACTTGCCGAGTCACTGAAGTTCAACTTTCTCCACTTTCTGGCTAGAATGTGCAGGGGCCAGAGAGGCCCTGAGATACAAGCAAACAGAGGAAGTTGAGTGGGAGGCAGGGAAGGAGAGAATCAGCAAACCCTTCCTACACAAGCACACATCCTGCCTTGGGGAGAGATGGTTTCTCGAAGCGCAGTGACTGGTTGGAAATATTGCAATGTGAAAAAGTTAGGATCAAATCAATGGATCAGAATTCAGGACTGAAAGGAAAGACTGAACTTGATTTATAAGGTAACATAGAAACTTCCGGGGAAGCAAAAACCTTAGGAACTGATATGCTAGTTGTTATCTGTATAAATAGAAATTAACTGTCATATCAAACACTGGGATGGGTTTCACATCTGAAATCAATTATGTCCTTTTTACAACCAGTCTTCCATAGTGACGCTCAAAAGGTGAAAAGTTTAGTTTTTGTCTCATTTTCCCTGTTCATCTGAACAATTGGTTGCTTTTTCTTTGTGTTTGCTAAACTGTCTATATTTCCTTATTTTCTTTAAAACCAAAGGCTCAACAGTTTTAAATTAAGATGGGGAAAAAAAAACCATCTTGTTTATGGTATAAAAAAATTCCAATTCCAGATATTTCTCTATCACTGACAAGCTCTCAAGCAGTATATTCCTATCAGTTTAAATATTTCAAGTATTTATTTACAAAATGGAAGTCAACACGACCTCATCAGCTGACACCAGTTGGCTGTGGATGTCCAGAAAATGCTGACGAGGTGCTGCAGCTTTTGTGTTTCCTACTGATGAATGAGGGGAGACAGAAATAGAATTTCTTGGCAATTGGTGGCATGTCTCAACATATGCAATCACTTCCTTCTATTGCAGAAAAGGAAGTGCCAATACAAGTTGCTCGAGAAAGATAAAATGTACAGAGGGCTTTGTGCAGGAAGAAGGTGGAGACCAGGGCTGGGAATAGTGGTAAACAGAATGAACATGGATAGGAGTCTGGAGTGACCAACACTTACTGTGTCCTGGATAAGAGCTATCGACAGGTTGACATCCATCAATAATTGACTACTTGGACCATAAATGCTGCTTCTATTCTCATACAGTGTTGTTTATTAACTTATGGTTGTTGTTTTTTTTATTAATTATGTCAATAACTCTTTACTCAGAATATACCAGAGGTCAGGCTTTGTTTCAGACTTGGGAATTGCAGCAGGGGCAAACAAACAAGGATCTCCATCCTTACAATTCACTGTTAGCATATCAAATCATGCAGCCTTTGAAATGGGATTTTATAATCAGGTTTCCTGAAATTTAAGGTTAAAAATTAAGATCTGAGTTATGTTTTGACTTCATGAAATATCCTAAATGACAATAGAATAAATAGTGTGCATATTTCCCCCTTGAGGGTGGTATGTGCAACCTTACCAGAGTTGAGTAGACATCATCCCATCTCATGAGCAAGTTCTGTTTCTGCAGTATCATTTGGGACCTCTGGGAGAGACATTCTCTCTCTTCCCTTGGGGTAGAATGAGGTGTTAATGCAATTATGGGAATTTTTGCATTCATTTCATCACCATAAGGAAAATCACCTTGATAGAGATCAGCCATGGCGCTAGGCAAATCCAAGAGAATCACAAAAGATTGGAGCTAGATGTCTATTCCAACCAGACTTGAATATTGTCCTACCTACGGATTTATCTGTCATGTGGCCCATAAATGTCATAAATTGCTTAATTGCATTGTGGTGATTTTAAAATATGTACACAAATTCTTTGACACTTGTCTCTGCAATGTTAATGTCTAATTTTCTCTTTCCTTAAAAGTAGGCCAGACTCTATAACTTGTTTCTAATGAATAGAATGTGGCAGGAGGGATGGTATGTGACTTCCAAAGTGAGACCATAACAATGTTGCTACTTCCAAGCTGTTCTGTCTTGGATGGCTACCTCTGGGGAAAGCCACCTGTCATAAGGATGCTCAAGCAGCCTATGGATAGGTGCATACGAAAATAAAGTGAGATTTCTTGCTTAAAACAATAAAAACACGCCCTCTGTTTGAACAAGCTACTGTGGAGACTGATCCTCCATGCCCAGTCAAGACTTCAGACAATGAAGTCCCTGCTGACATCCTGATAACAACCTCCTGAGAGATTCCAACTAAACTGACTCACAGAAACTTAGGGAGAAATAAATGCCCACTGTAACTTTAAACTACTAAGTTTTAAGGTAATTTTTGTTATGCAGTGGTAGATAAATATTGTAGATTTTGGTAGTAGAAGTGAGGTAACACCAGAAAGCAAGAAGAAGCTAGAAAGATATCAAGAAGAATGTAAGTAAAAATCAAAAGAACCTCAAAAACATTTGTCAGTAGATGTCTGCTGGTCGGGGAAGAGGCTATAGGGAAAGGCTTAACATAAACTGAAGGAAATGCTACTGAAACAAGAAGAAAGGGATCCTTGCTATGCTAGGGCAGAAAGTTTAGCAATATTGTCAATTACAGTAATAAAAAAATAGAAAATATACCTCATGTACTTGTTAATAAGCTAAGTGGATTTCCAGGCAGAGTTTTAGAGATGCCACTGGGCTGCTTCTTACTACAAATAGGAAAATATGAGATGAGAGAGATCAACTAAAGGAAGGACGGATAAACAAAAACAAGCAAGAACTTGCTTTGATTAAAAATTCCCTCCCTCCTGTGATGATAAACAATGCTACAATAAAGAAATTACTCCCAGGCCAAAAAAAATTTAAAAAAATTCAAGAGCATATGACAGCCCTGACTGGTTTTGCTCAGTGGATAGAGCATCAACCTGCGGACTGAAGAATCCCAGGTTCGATTCCAGTCAAGAGCATGTACCTTGGTTGCTGGCACATCCCCAGTAGAGGGTGTGCAGGAGGCAGCTGATTGATGTTTCTCTTTCATTGGTATTTCTTTTTTTTTTTGCATTATGAATAACTTTATTGGAGTTGAGCAAGGAAGAATTTTTTTCATCTGTGGTTTCCAGATATCTTTCTTTCTTCCTGTCCTCCTCCCCCCCAGTGTCTCATGTCCATTGGTTATGCTTATATGCATGCATAAAAGTCCTTCAGTTGATCTCTTACCTCCCTCTTCTGCCCTCTATCCTCCCTGGCCTTCCTGCTGCAGTTTGACAGTCTGTTTGAGGCATCTCTGCCTCTGTATGTATTTTTGTTTATAATGGTATTTATTATCCACGAATGAGTGTG
>NW_006286673.1:735839-760435 GCF_000327345.1 Myotis davidii
ATTTCTGTTGAGAAATCATTTGATAATCGAATGGGAGATCCCTTGTATGTAACTTTCTGTCTCTCTCTTGCAGCCTTTAAGATTTTCTCTTTGTCCTTAACATTTGCCATGGTAATTATGATGTGTCTTGGTGTGGGTCTTTTAAGGTTCACCTTGTTGGGGACTCTCTGTGCCTGTGTGATTTTTTTCTTCTCCTACCTCTGGGAAGTTTTCAGATATCATTTCTTCCAATAGGTTTTCTAACCCTTGTTCCTCTTTCTGTTGTCTGGCACCCCTATTATTCATATGTTGTTTCGTTTCATGTTGTCCCATAGCTCCCTTAGTCTCTCCTCCTGTCTTTTAATATTTTTCTCCAATTGCTGTTCAGTTTGGGTGTGTTTTGTTTCCCTGTCTTCTAATTCACTAATGCGGTCCTCCGCTTCTCCTAGTATACTATTGAAACTTTCAATGGTGTTTATTATTGCAGCTATATCGCTCTTCATTTCTTCTTGGTTCTTACCTAAGTTATAGATTTTTTCATTCATTTGTTTTTTAGTCTTACATAAGGTATTGATTTTTTCATCTGTTTCTTCTTGCTTCTTGCATAAATTGTTGATTTTTTTCTCCAAACGGTTTATGCACTCTAGGACCCTTAAACTGAATTCTTTTTCTGTCATGTTGCATTCCTCTGTATCACTTAGCTGCTTTTCTGGCGAGTCCTCCTTTTCTTTCCTTTGGGGGTTTCTTTGTCTACCCATGTTTGATCTCACCGACATATCTAGATGTTGAGTCATTTAGTGGCTGCTCCCTGGGTGGCAGTGGCTCCTCAAGTTGTGGTTGCTCCTCGGGTCGTTGTGGTAGCAGCTGCTCCTCAGTTGGGTGCTGTTCACAGCTGTGGTGGCTCTTCTGGATGGTGGGGGGAGGCTTCACACACAGCTGCTGATCCTCAAATAAGGGGTGTGGTGATCAGGAGGCTGCTGTTGCTTGGATCTGCTGCATTGATTTAAAGGCACAAAATAGAACACAACAAGGCACAACGTACCAGACACTGAATACAAATGTATTCATGATATTAATAACCCCAAATAAAGGTGACCACTTGAGCTAAGAGAATTAGGGGATAAGGAAGAAAGAAAGAAAAAGAGAAAAGAGAAAAAATAAAAATAAAGGAGTGCAAAAATGAAATTGGGAAAAGGGAGGGAAAAAAGCAAGAGAGAAAAGAGAGAATGAAGTAAAAGCGGGGAAGCGACTATTTATATGAGGAGAAAACTGCGATAGAACTGCCACTAATCCAAACAAATTCCAGCAACAGTTCCCTGGAGATGAATGCAAACTACAAACAACCAATAACATCAAGTGAGGCAAAGGGAAAAAAGACGCACAAAAATAACCGGGGGAGTGTGTGTGGGGAAACCAACAGAAAAATAAAAAGAAAAAGCAAATCAACCTCACAAACAATCCTAAAAAAACCCAATATACTCAACAATCAAGCAAACAACAACAAAACAATAGAGAGAGAAAAGAAAACAAGAAGGAAAAAAATTTGGATAGTGAAGAAAGATAAGGGATAAGTGTATAAGGATTTAGAGCAGGGGGTTGGAAATAGGATATATAAGTGGGGTGAAATTTTGATAGGGGGTAAAAATAAGGAATAGGGAAAATCTAAAGCAGGAATAGGGTAAGAGAAATAGGACAACAAAAGGGGAAAAGTGAGGAAGAGGGTTTTAGCATAGAGGTAAAATTGAGGTAGAGAAAAATGATGTTAAAGGAACAATGAAAATAGAATGTAGAACACTAATCCCAAAATAAAATAAAGAGAAAATAAAATAACACTTTTAAAAATGGTAAAATGGTAGCAGTAACAATACTAGTTAAAAATAAAAATGTAGTAATTAAAAGGGTAAAATCAAGTGATGAAAAAAGAAAAAAAATGGTTTCTTAGTTAAAAGGTGAAAAGAGAATAAGAAAAGTAAATAAAAATTTGCAGTAGTGAGGGTCCTTCGGTTCTTCTACACTTCAGTCTGGCATGCCTTAGTCCTGCCAGATATTCAGGAGAGTGTTGAATTTCCCTGAGATACACTGTTCCTCCATGTTGTAAACCACAGTCCTGATTTTAAAGCAGGCCGTATTTGTTTCCAAGACTGCCTTAATTTGTATTTACATAAGAGTCAGTTTTTGGCTCAGCCTCTGGGTGGCAGTGTTTCCGGATTGATCTCCGAGGCTATACGGCCTCTCTATCCAATAGTTGGTGTTTATTTTCTCTATTGCACTTAAAACTGATTTGAGGAAGTCCACTGCCTGGAGTTGAATTTCCCTGAGATACACTGTTCCTCCATGTTGTAAACCACAGTCCTGATTTTAAAGCAGGCCGTATTTGTTTCCAAGACTGCCTTAATTTGTATTTACATAAGAGTCAGTTTTTGGCTCAGCCTCTGGGTGGCAGTGTTTCCGGATTGATCTCCGAGGCTATACGGCCTCTCTATCCAATAGTTGGTGTTTATTTTCTCTATTGCACTTAAAACTGATTTGAGGAAGTCCACTGCCTGGAGCTGGTTCTTTAATCATTATCCTGCTCTTTTTCCCAGATTCCACAAAAATAACTTTCCCCTGCAGTCTCTGCGAGTGTCCCCACCTGGGCAATCCCATGCATTGGGTTTAATAATCAAACACCAAGATTTAAGGAGAAGAGAAAGAAAAATAAATAAATAAATAAAAACAAGAGGCCTGTTATTTCTGATTTCCCAAGTGAATAAAGGAAGGAGCTTAATGTCCTGCACCTTCCAGCCCATGCAGTCTCTTCCGCGTGCCCTCTCTCTCCTTACATTGAGTAGCCTGCACACTGGCAAAATCTGAGGTTGCCTTTTTTTATCCAGTCCAGCTATGGGCTAATTTTAAGCATTCCCTTCTACCAGCAACCCTGTGGGAGCTCTTCCACCCTCACGGATCCCGCTGGCCCCAAAGGCCACAGTCTTTGTGGGGTGCAGACCTTCCCTCGCACACTCCTCTCCCCAATCTGAATTGCCAACTGCACCTTCAGGCGAGACCTGACCTTTCCATGAGAAGCAGGTCTCCATGTAGTCGCACTGTCCCAGATCCGGTGTCTCCGGGTTAGCAGCTGATCTCTGGATGCCGGGTCTTTGGGTGTACAGTATATGTTTCCAAAAAACAGCCACTCAAAATGGCGAGGTCTTTGCAGCTGAGTCGGCGCTCCGGAAGAGATTTCAGCCGCAGTCTCCAACTTTTAATCCGCTTTCTCCAGGATTCCTCCACCTTTCCCGGCTGCAAACTGTCTCTCAGCTGAGTATCCTCCACTTATTCGGGCTGCATGTTATCTACTTCAGCTGCTCACCCTAACAGCTCTGGGACAAGGCACGGGACACGTCCATCTATACCTCTGCCGTTTTTTGTGTTTTTTTTTTCTCTTCTCATCGATATTTCTAACTCTCTATCCCTCTCCCTTTCTTCTCTGTAAAAAATCAATTATATATATATGTATTTTTTTAAAGAGAACATATGACAAAGTTAAAGACAAGGTCTGATTTCAAAATCCTTTGTTAAGTCTCAGAAAGATCTAAGATGAGGCCCAAAAAAATCCACCTGGTCAAACAATAGGGCTTTCAGAAACTTAAGGAATGGTTCCTCAGAAATCCCAGCAGAATCTCAAGGTAAATTTGGGATTATCTTAAATAAATTTCTGAGTCTGACCTTGGTCAAATGAAAAATATCTCTACAAGATTCATGAGAGAGCCATACAATTTTCAAGAGAATTATAGTAGCAGAAAAACCACCAGCTTAGACTGGAAGGGACAGAGGTTATTCAAACAGAGATTAAGTCTTTTGGACTCCAAACTTTTGAGAAGACTCCTCAGCTTGGCACACATCCCATAATCCTCAGGGAAAAAAATGATTCAGGGCAAAATCAAGTGTAAAGAGGGAAGAATCAGAAGCCATGGAGAATTATTCACACACCTTAAGTCCTAATTAAGGAAATTCCATCATGTGTCCTGGGGATTTCAGAATTGCTATGCAGCAGTGGCTCCTTGTTTGCCCCTGCTGTAATGGAAATACCTATGGTGATTGTCTTGTGCCTACCACACCATTATCCACTGGGATTATGTGCTTTGTTTAGCTAAAAGATCTTCAGTTCAGGAGGTAAATTCAAAAAGCTGAACTCCACTAACAGCACCAATGAGATGGGAAGGAAATTAGTTGAGTGTATTTTCCATGTGAGAGGGTAGATTTTTTTTTTCTAAGGTTAGAAATTTATGGAGATTTTAATCAAACTTCTTAAAGTAACACATCTTTAATGTGACTTTTAAAGTGTTTTATTAAAAGACATTATGATATGCATGGTGCTATGGACTGAATTATGTTCTCCCAAAATTCATATGGTGAAGCTCTCACCCTAAATATGACTGAAATAAGGAAGTAAGTAAAGCTAAATGAGGTGATAAGGGGGGAGCCCTGATCCTATAGGATTAGTGTCATTATTTTATTGATTTTTTAAAATATATCTTATTGATTTTTTTAAAAATATATTTTATTGATTACTTACAGAGAGGAAGGAAGAGAGATAGAGAGTCAGAAGCATCGATGAGAGAGAAACATCAATCAGCTGCCTCCTGCACATCTCCTACTGGGGATGTGTCCGCAACCCAGGTACATGCCCTTGACCAGAATCGAACCTGGGACCTTTCAGTCCACAGGTCAACGCTCTATTCACTGAGCCAAACCGGTTTCGGCGTTTAGTGTCATTAAAGAGACTCCAGAGAGTATGTTTTCTCACTTTCTGCAATAAGAGGACACAGTGGGAAGGTGGCTATCTACAGTCTCTTACCAGAAACTGAACTGGCCAGATTTCTGTTTATTAGTAAGTCAGCCAGTGTGGTATTTTGTTATGGTAGCCGCAGTGGACTATACACATGGTATCATTAATCTTTTGGGATAAAAGCATTGATGATCTTCGCCTGATCACACCAATTTTATTAGTTTTGAGTCCATTGTTCCTGAACTGTCTGGCTTTAGCAGCCTCCAGGTTTTAACTTGGGACATTATCAAATGAAGGTACATTTATTGTAAATTCATGAAACTTAAGGCATTAACTATAATTTGATATGATGTTTTGAAAGTTTCAATTAAACAAGAAATTTTAAGCTCCTTATTTATATGCACATGATGTGTAGTTTCAGTTATTTTCAAATGTGTTTATTAAATGGAAAACAGATGGTATGCAGGAAAAAAATAATGGAATATCAAACAAAACAAAAAGATGTGCATTGAAAGTAAAATCCTTGTTCTGACATAGAGAAGAAAATCAATATTTTTACAGAACATACCCAAAGAGGTAATTTCTCAAGGGTAAGAAATAAATTTCAAACAGAAGCCATGAAAAAGCTTTTGAATTATCTCAGAATACAAATAATAAAGAGGAATGTATTATCTGAACCTATTTAAAAATGTTCTTCAAGACTTGCTGATTTGACACAAAATCCTAGTATTGACTAAGTTACCATTAAATACAATACTGTGCCACTAGAAATGGAACATTTTTTTACTGTGCCACTAGAAATGGGACATTTTTTGAAAAGTTGGTTAATGAGTCTCATCAATCAATTCAATTAGTCTTAAGTGAAATAAAACTAAAAAAACAATCTTGAAATGCTCTGGAATATTATTGTTTACAAAGAAAAAATGATGCAGGTCTTCACCAATTTTACAGCACACTATAGATTTATATGCTATCACCATTATAAATTGCAAAATTGAAAGATAGTTTTCTAAACTATCTATATATATAAAGAGCCAGAGTCCATAATAACTGAAGGCTCGACTTAACACCGGAAGTCAGTGCTGGGTTGCCATGGTGACCCAGCACTGACTGCTGAGGGGGCTAGGATTATGCCTGGAGAGAGGCTTGCAGAGAGAGAAGCAGGGTCTGACCTGCATCCTCAACAGCAGCTGTTGATCAGCTTTGCCTCTCTTTCTCTCCAGGCTTCACCAGCAGCCTCACCTCTGTTTTCCTCTGGACCTCTGGGGCTGCTGATCAGCCCCGCCTCTTTGATCACTCCCAGAGATAGGCCCGGAGAAGCCGACTGGCATAGAAACCGACCAATCAGAACCAAATCTACACACACCATTTAAGTAATCCTATTTTATATAATCCATCTATACTAATAAAAGGGTAATATGCTAATCAGACCAGGTCTACCAGCCATTTTTTGGATGCATGACTTCCTTCCAGACAAAGCCATGTTGGTGGGAGCCGAGGGTGAGACAATTAGGGGTGATCAGGCCAGCAGTGGAGGGCAGTTGGGGACGAGATAAGGCCTGCAGGGGAGGGCAGTTGGGGGCAAAATCAGGCCCACAGGGATCAGGCATAAACTGGCAGTCAGACATCTCCCAAGGGGTCTCTAATTGGAGAGGGTGCAAGCTGGGCTGAGGGACCTCCCCATGCATGAATTGAGGACAAGATCAGGCCAGCAGAGGAGGACAGGTAGGGGTGATCAGGCAGGCAGGCAGAGGGGTTAGGGGCAATCAGACAAGCAGGCAAAGGCAATTAAGGGCAATCAGGCAGGCAGACAGGTGAGCAGTTCGAAGCCAGCAGTCCCAGATTGTGAGAGAGATGTCCAACCACCGATTTAGGCCCAATCCCCCAAGGGGTCCCAATTGGAGAGGGTGCAGGCTGGGCTGAGGGAACCCCCTCCCCCCATGTATCAATTTTGTGCACCAGGCCACTAGTCTATATATATAAAACCCTAATATGCAAATAGACCAAATGGCAGAACAACCAAACAACCAACCTGTTGCTATGACATATTCTGACCACCAGGGGGCGTGCTCATAAAATGGCAGGCATCAGCAACAGACAGCAGAGGTGGAACATGGCAAGCATCAGCCATGGTGGGATGGTGGAGCAGGTGAGCAGGGGCGCCAGACCAAGGCAGTGCACCAGTCACTATCATCTAGGCGAGCCTCTGGTGATTACTGAAAATTCTTTGCTCCCATGCTTCATTCTTGCCCGGCACTCACACCTGCTGCTGGCACCAGTCCCACTCGCATTCACTGCTGGCACCCAGCACTGGCCCGATCGCTTTGGTGCCATCAGCGGGTGCGAGCAGCAGTTGCCGGCCCCAATCGCCCCTCAGGGCTTCTCTGCTTCTCCCTGCTCCTGAGGGGCAATTGGGGCCTGCAGCCACTTCTCATACCTGCTGCTGGTGATGGCCCTGCTCGCACCCACTGAAGGCACCGGAACTGCTGCTCACACCCACTGCTGGTGCCTGGCATCGGACCCAATCGCTCAGCGCCATCAGTGGGTACAAGTGGTGGCTGCCGGCCCTCATTACCCCTGAGGGCTTCTCCACTTCTCCCTGCTCCTAAGGGGCATCGAGGTAGCAGCAACTGCTCGCACCCACTGACAGTGCTGGCCCCGCTTGCACCTGCTGCTGGTGCTGGCCCCAATCGCTTCGTGCCATCAGCAGATGCAAGTGGGGACAACACTGACAGTGCATGGGAGTGGCAGCAGAGGGACCAGGCTGCCTGCAGACAGGGGGCCAGGGGCCGCATTGGGAAGGGCCAGTCAGGGGCATGGAGGATGGGCCGAGACCCGCCCCTGTGCCCACTGCAGCCTTGTGGTCCACAGTTCTTTTCAAGGTGCATGAATGTGTACACTGGGCCCTTAGTTAATTTAATACTATTGTATTAAACATGCTAGAGAAAAAACGACATTTTTCTATTCTATTAAAAATAATATAACAAACATTTGCATATGAAAAGCCATTGATTGAGTATGCTACCAAATTTTAAGTGTTTCAGAGATATAGTAGGCAGCTAATTAAAAGCAAATTATGTTAATTTTGTAATTTCTAATGCTTTTATAAAAATTCCAATTTTCATCATTCCTCTTCTTATAATTACAAATTCACTGTCACCCAGCCTGTGTGGTTCAGAGGTTGAGCATCAACCTATGAACCAGGTGGTCATGGTTCAATTTTTGGTCAGGGCATATGCCTGGGTTTCCGGCTTAGTCCCCAGTAGGGGCATGCAGGAGGCAGCTGATCAAGATTATATATATTCACTTTATACTTAATTTTTTAGTTACTTTTTTAATTTTAAAGAGAGTCCCCTAAGATGTATGTTTCATACCCTACAAAGTGGTATCCATTATGTTAGGTTAATACCTGTGAGTAGTTACACTTTTAAGACTCTTTAAGGGAAAAGAGTGATGAGGAGAAATGGTTATTTTTATTTTTTTACTTCCTCTATTATGGCTTTAAAGATGTAATTTTCTCAAAGAGATAACATTATGTTAACTCTATGAAAACACACACAGATAAATAAAAACAAAATTATTAGGATACATATCTCTTTAAATAAGAAGAGCAAAATGATAATTTATTTATTTCAAAGTTAATGCATATTTCACAAATGAAGAGCTGCTAAAATAAGAGAAAAGGTATTTCCTCATGGTTGGGGTAAGGATGGCAGATCGATGAGGGAGGGAGGGGATAGGGGAAGCTTTTCTTAATCCCTTCAGGGTAAAGCCTCATCTGTCAAGCCATCTTAACCTTGAGAGCATTGTGCTGTCATGCCCAGTCCAAACCACAGGGACACCATGGAAGAACATACCAGGACAGTAACAGGAGGCATTGGCAGATTTTCAGATGCAGGTCAGTTTTAAGTCTCTGATTCATATCTATAATCATAAAAGCATAACATGCTAATTAGACAGAAGTTCTTCCGGATGACCTTCCGGACAAAGAGGGGGCTACGAGGGCCGAGGTGGCCATCACGGAGGCCAGGGGCCAAGACAAAGGCCGGCAGCTGTCACTGCCACTGCCGCTGCCGCTGCTGCTGCCACTGCATCAGGGGTGGATCCCCTTGCACGAATTTCGTGCATCAGGCCTCTAGTATTTAGATAAAATGCTTTTTATGAATTTTGCAATGGGGTTTAGCCAAATGGTCAATCACTATGGCAGGATTTCTAGTACTGGTTAAGTCTTTCCATACTGTGAGTGTAACAAGAATCTCTGCTTTGATCCAGGCCAACAAATGGGTTTGAACATTAAATAATAGAATAAAACATTTTAAAAGTGAATAGCACATTTTGTTAACGTCATGGTTGGAACTCATCAACAAGAAACTAATGCATGTTTTTCTAGAAAGATTTTTTTGGTAAAGTGTAAGTAACTTTCCTTCATGGGTTTGTTCACTTGTTATGTGCTTCAGACAAACAACACTTTATTAAATGCCTTAAGAGTGGAGCTTTTTAGAAAAATAGCAAGTGGAATTAAAACATGAGAAGAGGAAGAAGAGGATGAGGAGGAAATGGAGTGGAAGATGGGAAAGTGATGATTCTAGGACAGTGATTTTCAAGGACACTGGTGTGCCTCAAGAGGTTTTAAAACATGCAATACCTGACTATACAGTAGGGGCATTGATCTCTTTTCCCTTAGAATGGTGAATTAAAAAATGACAACAGTCGTGGGGGATAAGGACACATTTGTAATACCTTAACTAATAAAAAAAAAAATGACAACAGTCAACACAACATTAGTCATCTGGTGTGAATGAATCAAAAATACACCTTTTTTTTTGGTCAGATTGGCAAAAAATACATTTTTGGTTTGCCGCAAAATGTTAATAATTAGTTTATGTGTGCCAGGAGCTGAAAAAGTTGAAAATCACTGCGCTATAACATGACAGGAAATTGATGCAAATGTAAGTTCCATTAAAGTCACATAAGCAAATAATACATCAGGAACCACTAATAGAGACACACAGAGGGTGCCAGCAGGTGGATGGCATGCCCTCTTTTTAAGTTATGTGGTTTCTGATCATTTGTTTTCAGAGAGAACATAATTTATTTGTCAACTAATGGATTACATTTTTTATAGCAAGTCATTGATATTTCCCATATAATTTAGAAAAAGTTTTAAGTACTTCAGTGAAATTCTATGGCATTCCAAGTTTTCTCAGGTCCCTGCATCAATTAAAAAACAACAACAAAAACATATGAATATTTCAACAAAAGTTTCAGGTCTTTGGAGTATTTATACTCTGAATTTTGAAATGACCGAATTAAGCGTTGGGGTGCTTATTCTTTTGCTTTGTTTGCCTGAAAACGAATCCACAATCTGTCCCTTGAGAGAGGGCTGTGTCTTGCAAGCTTTCATATTAAGAATGTGCCTGAGGCTGCTTTATTCTGGAATAGTCTCAGATCTAAAAATTCCTCTACATAAAGTGGCAGTTGTAAGTTTTGCCTCATTGGAAGATTTAGAATGCTATATAAAATGTTACCACTCTAGCCCTCACTGTTGTGGCTTAGTGGATAGAGTGTTGGCCTAAGGATTGAAGGGTTCTGAGTTAGATTCTGGTCAAGGGCACTTGCCTGGGTTTCGGGCTTGATCCCCTGCAGGGAGGGTGGGCATGCAGGAGGCAGCCTATCAATGATTCTCTCTCATCATTGATGTTTCCATCTCTCTCTCCCCCTCTCCCTTCCTCTCTGAAATCAATAAAAATATTAAAAATAAAATGTTACCACTCTATTAGACTGCTAATTATGTACCCATCTCTGATTTGACTCTCCTTAAATGATAGGATTTGTTGTCTTAAAGGTGATGTGAGTTTTGCTTGAAATTCTGCAGAATACCCAGATGGAGTGAGAAAAAAAAAATAGGAAGGGTTTTGTGCAGTGACTGAAAGGTTAAATGCTTTTAAGTTTTGAGAATAAATATTTCTAACTCAAGTAGCCCTCTGCTTGACTATATATTATGGAATAACCTTAGTATTTTCAAAATTGGAATTTAACTTTCAGGGATGTGGGCACTCAGGATGGTATTATTTGCTCTTTCCTTGTGAACCCTAGATATGGCAGGTCTTTAATGTGCTTTAAAAAGCAAACATATATTACTAAGGGAAAAAAGTTATTTATAATCACTTTGTCATAATTATTAAGGTGTTCTAGAGCCATTTGCATTCTATTTAATGTAGCATCATTTCATTCTATTGTTTACACAATTATTCAAAGATGACTGCAGAAGTAAAAGGAAAATAAACCTGCATTGCACAAAGAAAAAACAACACTCTATGAATAGATTTAATGCTGCATTTAATTCATTCTATCAATTCACTAATAATATTCATGGATACATAAACTAATGGAAAAATATTTCCATCTATTTCATTATGATACAAATATCTAATTAAATATTTTTATTTGCTGAATATAAACTGGTATAATATATTTATTATTTTGATCAATCTTGTGCAAATATTAATTATGATGATATTTCAGTGTAGAAAAATGTAACATTTAGAGGTGTATGGGGAAATTAATATATTTTATTTATATATTTTTTCACAGAAGGAATTATGAAACAATCAATAAAAATGTTAAAGAAAAGATAAAAATTAAGATAAAATTATATGCTGGAATAAAAGTCAAAGAAAGAAAGAAACACTGTCCAATTTCCCACAGTTGAATTGTTTGTGCATTTTTTAAATACTTAGCCAATTTGTTTTTATTGATTTTAGAGAGAGAGGAAGACCGATAGAAACATCGAGGAGAGAGAAACATTGATGGGCTGCCTCCGACAGAGACATCAGTTGGTTGCCTCTCAAACATGCCCAGACCAGTGGGTATGTGCCCGAACCCTGAGTATGTGCCCTGGCTGGGAGTGGAAACAGCCACCTTTTGGTGAGAGAATAGCACTGCAACCACCTCAGCCCTCTGGCCAGGGCTGTGTATTTTCTTTTAATAGGTGATGGTAGGTAACACTTCACTTTGTTATTAAAAGCCCACTGACCACATTTAAAAAGATGATTGTGCTAAGTGAAATAAGCCAGTCAGAGAAAGACAAATACCATATGATCTCACTTATATGTGGAATCTAATGAACAAAATAAACTGATGAATAAAATAGAACCAGAGGCATGGAAGCATGAGACAGACTAAAGAATCTCAGAGGGAAGAAGAGAGGGGGGAGAGATTAACCAAAGAACTTATGAACACTAGAGGCCTGGTACACAAAATGTGTGCACTGGGGGGAGGTCCCTCAGCCTGGCCTGTGCCCTCTTGCCATCCAGGACCCCTCGGGGGATGTCTGCCTGCTGGTCGCGTGGGGGGTATCAGGCCTAAGCCAGCAGTCAGACATCCCTCTCAGTCCGGGGCTCTCACAGTCCAGGGCTCTCAGAGTCCGGGATCCCTCACTCCTTATTGCAACGGAGATGGGAGTGGCTCCTGCCAACGTCTCTGCACTTGCCAGCCCTGAGCCCCACTTCTGGCTGAGTGGTATTCCCCTGTGGGAGCACACTGACCACCAGGGGCCAGCTCCTGTGTTGAGTGTCTTCCCCCTGGTTGCCAGTGCACATCATAGCTACCGGTCATTCCACCAGTCATTCAGCCATTTGGTCAATTTGCATATTAGGGTTTTATTATACAGGATAAGCACTGCCGATGAACACAGACAATAGGGTGGTGAAGACAAGAGGGGGTCAGGCAGGAACCAGGAGGTGAGGGGCAAAGGGAATAAAGGGGGTGACATTTGTAATACTCTCAACAATATAGATTTATTTAAAAACAATATCATAACTTTGTTTTTATTTGTCCATATTATAATACCCTGAAATTGTATCACTTGTAACTATTGAAATGTATAAGGCAAATTTTTATTAGTTTGTTAATGATTGAGAGGTTGCTATTTGCAAAATAACAAGGTAAAACAGTGAAAAAAATTGTTGAATATCACTGTTCTAAAGCACAATCCTTTCTGAACAAAATTATTTGAAAACTGACTTTTAAAAAAACTCATTTGAATATATTTCCCTGCCCCATTTTTCTTAAAATAGTGATCAATGAGAAATATATTTTATGTTTGTATGATGGAGTATATATTATTTTATTGAATTAACTAATAATTTCAAATGATTTTCTTTCTTGATGCTATGTTTCTGATAAGGCCTATTTGGTTTTGATTTTATAAATCCACTCAAAGTAAATGTTGAACCTTTTCTTTAATAATGTGTTTTATATACATGTGTTAACAGAAACATGCAACAGTTTAATAGAAACATGTGTGCACACACATTTAAAGAACTTTAACTTTTAGAACCTTAGAAATTTATTAGTTCTTATTGTCTTAAATAATTATTTTCTTTAGACATACAAAAGAAAATAAGTTAAATCCCCATAGATAGTTGACATGTATAGCATAAAGCACATAGATATAACCATCTGGACGCATATGGAGAGGAGCAAAATATAGCTTTAACTGATATGTTCTGGTCTGAACAGATGTTTCCAAACCCACATGGAGGATCTGAATCTGAAAATAACACGCCACTTCCAGGGGCAGCATTACAATTACCATCAACAAACTGCTAGTCATTAAAATCAATAAAAGTGTAAAGACAGAAATGTTTTTATAAGGGAAGTGGGTCATAATACACCCTTTAGGACACTGTCTTGTGGTGGCAGATGCCCCCTAATTATGTGTAAATGCTACTCCACTCACAATTATATTTTTTTAAAACTCCCAAATCCAGACAGTGAGGTAACTGTTTGTGCGTGCTAACAGTTATACAACAAAGAGATGTAGCCCATGCTAAAATCCTTCCCATTTCACCCTTCTCCCCCCTCAGCTGAAACCTATGAATAACACTTCCTCTTTCAGATACATTCCGTTCTGGTCTTGCCCATGAATTGTTATGAGATTCTGATCCTGCCATTTGGATGTCATCATCCAGCCCTTTGACCTGCACTGACTAACTCCCTCCTGTTTCAGATGAATGCCCAGCATATCATCTGTAAGAACTGCCCCAATATATTTAAAAGCACAAATTGGAGAGGAATCAATAAGATTGAGAGAAAAGGAGGACGCGGGAGAAAAAAGTAATCACAAACATTTACATGTGTTACATTCAACGATGTCTATTTGCTCTGTGTGTGTATGTTGGGGCTTTTCCCGGCTGCAGAAGTGATGTACAAAAAAGAGCAAATTCCTCTCCGAGGCTGTGGACTGCAGTTGGACACCAGAGGAGGTTGCAGTGTTGGGTGATGTGAATGGACAAGAAGCAGTGCTGGAGGGCAGGTCTGGAACTGGTCTTGGGACTCAGGTGTGCTGAAGGCTCAGGGGCCTGGGATGGTATCTAAGAGTGCAGATTTTAAGAAAAACATGGGAATCTAGAAAAAAGAAAGATTCAAAGTTTTTGAGTTAAATGATTGACAATTTACTTCACTCAGGCAGAGGCTCAAATTTTAAGTAATTTACCCATAGCTTGTCCAGGCTGTTGTTTCTCTATTGGACACCCATTTACCTGCCCCTGTGAGGTGTGTGTGTGTGTGTGTGTGTGTGTGTGTGTGTGTGTGGTGGGGGTCTGTGCAATTAAGGTTAGGAAGAGGAAGGTGAAACTCTAGTCTGAAGGAGCATGCTGGAAGGAACATTGCAAAAATATGCAGTTTTATTTTTTATTTTATTTTTTAAATATGTTTTTATTGTTTTCAGAGCAGAAGGGAGAGGGAGAGGGAGAGAGAGATAGAAACATCAAGATGAGAGAGAATCGCCAATTGGTTGCCTTCCGCACGCCCCCACTGGGGATTGAGCCTGCAACCCTGGCATGTGCCCTTGATGGGAATAGAAACCCGGGACCATACATTCAGTCCACAGGCTGACACTCTATCCACTGAGCCAAACTGCCTAGGCATGAAACATTTAGTTTTAAAGGTGCCATTTTCACAAAACCTGTGACAAGTCGTTGAAGACACACTTTGAGTAAAAGGAGGATCCATGTGGAAAAGTGGGGAGCGATACTGATATCAATAACAAAGGCTCAACCAACATGTGTGTGTTTGTCTTTCCAATGAACAAAGTGCTCAGCAAAAGGCCCAGCCTTGAAATAAGGCGACAGAGGCCCTGGGAGGAAGGGCTGGAGGACTTGAAACTCCTTTGAAGGACAGAGAAATGAAATTCCCCAAGCATGCTTAGCTCAGGTTCCTGAACATTGAGGAATAGGATTCCCTAATACTGAGCATCTGATTCAAAAAAGAAACCAGCAAGCAGAGAGCCTCCTCCTGGATCCTATTTAATTAGAGTCACCGGTTTCCTGGCAGAAAGTCACATGGAGCACGACTTCAGCAATTTTCCTGAAGCCTGCAAGGGAAAAAAATGTGCAGCATTTTGACCTAAACGAGGTAGAAATTCCCAACACACTGCTAAGCTCTCAGGCTCTGATTCTCTGGTCTCCTGAAAATCCCCTTTTGTATACAGTGTGACTTTACTCTGAATACGTAAGGAATTTACAAAAAAGTGGATATTTCTTTTCATGTAGAAGTTAGAGGAAGCCAAATAAGGAAGTTATATATTAACTTCTGACAATACTGTTTTCTCATTTGACATTAAATTTAGAGTGTTTTAATTAATGTCACATAAAAAATAAAAGGCCAAAAATCAAATATCAAGATAAGGATCACTCTTGAATATATATGCCTATGTATCTTTTAAAATTTTCTGAAGAAGTGAACAATTGACATAGGAAAGTCTGTTTTTTTTTTCCTTATCACAAAACTGGCAATTGGTGTAAATGATGTCCCTTTTAAAATAACTAAGAACAACTTACTTTCAGTCATTTTATGAACCCAGACCTCCAGGAGAGGCTGCGACCTGAACACAGGGACTTAGACCACTCAGCCATCCTGACCACAACTTTCAGTCATTTTAATATTCTTGTTTCTTCTATAATTTCTCACAGAACGCTGTCCCCAGTTGCTTACTAAGATTAAATCGGTATTTTCCCTCAAATTAGAAAGTATTTGTTATTCATTTCCAATCCTATATAATAAAAGGCTAATACACAAATTTTCCTCTTGGCTGGGAGTTTGGCCAACAGCCCACAAACCCTCCCCGCAGCCAGCCCTGTCTGACGTATATAACAGTCTTTAGACACCACCCCTCTCATCATGGCAAGCTGGGCAGACCCCATCCACGCACAAATTCATGCACTAGGACTGTAGTCTATAATAATAAAAGGGTAATATGCTAATTAGACCAGACATCCTTCTGGACCTCCTTCCTGACAAGGCCAGGGCCGGAGGAAAGCCAGCCCGGGTCCCATGTCCCTGCAGGTGGCCAGAAGGAAGCCAGTGCCAGCAGCCGGGGAAGGAAGGCCTACTCTTGCATGAATTTCATGCATCTGGCCTCTAGCAGATACATAAAGTCAAATGGTAAAATTGCAAAGTTTATTGCTTATTTTTTTCTTAACTCCCCTTATACATTCGCCATGATTATGATTTAAGCTTAATAGCACCTAGTAAAAAGGTAAATACTTGACATAAAAGAAATAACCATACAGCTCATTTCTAAGGATTAAAGTTTGACATGTGATCTCTTGTACCTGATATCATTTTCTTGAAATGAGGATGGGAATATATTGTAACTAGAATATATAATGAATACCTTTAAGGCTTCTTACCAAATTGAAGTTTATTGAATTTAAAGTTATGAAAAAAAATTAAAAGCTTTCCTACTTTCCTTTTAAGAAGGAATCTATCTATCACACCACTGCATTTAGGGAATGAAGAAATAAAACTAAAGTAAATAAGATTTCCATGGTACTGAGATGCATTGTCTGGGAAATATTTGTGGTGCAGAACAGAGTACAGACATGGGGATACAACTTTACATAAACAAGTGGTTATCTAAACCTCCCAGGCCTGCAAACTAAAGTTTGGACTTTCCCACAAATAGGCAGCAGGCTTTCCTAGGAGCATCTGCCTGGAGGTCTGTTCTGGGGCTGTAAATCCCATGAGCCTGATGTGCTGGGAGGCAGATTGCACCAACTACATTCCTGCCTTTTTCACTAACACCAGACACTCTGCTCTCAACCCTCAGAGACCAGCAAATAAGGCTCACGTGCAAGGCAGAGGCCTCTCACTGGTCCTCATCAACCTCAGCAAGTTATGTGAGATGTTCTTAGTTCTGACGGCTTGGCTGCTTGTATAGTCAGTGCTGATGGATGAGTTTCTAAAGCTGAAAGGGATTCGGGACCTGCCACCCCAAAATATGCAGAACTGGATATTGATTATTTTGAGCTGCAAGCACTTGAGACTCAGCACACTTGGAAAGGGCTCTCAGATCTCCCTCTTTCTGCCTAACAGTTTCCCAGGAGAAAGGTGCCCTCCCAGGTCCAGGAAAAGCAAAACATTCCTACCCCTCCCAGAATGGACCTGGATACACATACCTACTAAAACAACTCTAATCTTCCATTAGTCCCCCAGAGAGCTCCTAGTCCTTGCCCACAATGTACTGTCCTCAGCCTGAACCACTTTGTCTTGTCACATTCCCACTATCTGTCATTCTTTGTGTACAAGGTACATAAGCTTTTGGGACTATGGCTTCTTTGGGTTCATTTTTCTTTGGAATACTCCTCTGTGCATATTAAAATATTAGATACATTTGTATGTTTTTCACCTGTTACTCTGCTCATGTCAGTAATTCTTGGTCCAGCCACAGAACCTGGCAGTGTAGAAGGAAGATACTCATCACCCACAAGATCACCTTCCACACACACAGCATTGAGAAGAGCTCCCTTGTCTTCACCCTGTCATGTTCCTGAGACACAGCTACTGCTAATAGGTGGTGACTTCAAGGCTTGGTGGATGGGGAGTTCGGGGAGAGGACAGGGACTTTTCTGGGGTATGCCTTCTCCTTCGACATCTAAATTATGACCTGATTTTTGATGCATAGAGATATTGTACAATATGAAGTACTCAACATCTGAGTGTCCAGTTCAATAGATTTTTAATTCCCTTTATTGCAAGGGATATATTAGACATTGGACACTGTAATAATATGAAAGTATATAATACCTAACTCATGCTTACTTAGCACTTTATGTTTGAAGAGCAATGTGATATTTACATTAGGTAATTCCATCATTATCAGAATCGTGTGAGGTTCAAAGTGCAGCTTGCCCAAGGTCATCCAACAAGCAAGCTGCAAAACACTGAAACCACCACCACTGTCCATGCTCACTGTGACAGAGCTGTGAAGAGATTATGGTTCATTATGAATCAAGGATGAAAATTGGTATTGGATTACAAGACCTTCATGTTCAGTGATAATGAGGAATGAAAGGGTCCACTTTTTGTCACACAAGTCATCAGTGATGAGCTGCTTGACCCTTATCACAATCACCGTTCCTTCGTGTACAGCGTACCTGGCAAAACAATCCCCCACTATTATAACACACATTGTGTGTTCATCACTTCACAAAAGCCCATGGGTGCCTGGCCATCCCTAGGAAGCCATTGGTCTCCAGCCAGGGGTATTGGTGTATCCTCCTGCTGTTTCCATCCCTTCTCTGCTCTCAGAGACACACTGCCACATGCTCTTCTATCCAGCCACTGGGCTCCCTGTGTCTGACTAGTCTTTCAGCCTCACAGAGGCTGTTGACCATCCCAGAGCAAGCTTCACTTAGGGTTGAAAATTGGGTTGAATTTATTAAAACTATCACGAGCTGGACCTCTTTTCCATAAGGTCCCACATCTCCGCTTTTCCTCCTACCTCAATACACAGATGCCTCTCAGCCAGTCTACCCAGAAAGATCACCGCATTGGCTTACAGCTTACTGAATCAACTCCTAATAACTATGAAAAGTTCAACACTCAGAAAACTCATGTATATTCAGTAACCAAGGTCTACTAGTAAACTGTACCAACTTGTGTTTGCCTACATGTCTGAGTAAAATGAATAATATAAAGTAAAAGGTTGAAATGATAAGCCTAAACTGACTCAGTAGGAAGATCTAAAGCTGCACATGCCTTGAACATCTGTCTCTGTTTACTGTCCAGCTTATTTCCTGCAAAAGACAAACCCCAGGGCAATACCGCCCCTCCCCCACCTCTGTATTTTTGCTCCTGTAAAAGGGTTTTGCCTATTAAAAAAAAAAACAACAACAACAACATTCCAGTGAGCCTTTTCTCTGCCAAAAGGGTCAGATAATCTTACCTAAAGTATTTAAGCTTATAATTCAAATTCCTTATTTTTCCTATAGACGTGTCCAAAAACACTTACCCTTGTTACTGAGCTTATTTGAGCACTAAGGCCAACCATGTAAAAAGGTGCTTCTCTCAACCTTTGTACTCAAGATGAGCAGGCTGAGGAGAAGGGCTCAGTGGAACTCTGGGCAAGCCAGAGGGATCTCAGAGGAAGACAGGACTAAAAATATCAACTAGACTTGCCCTCTTCATTCAACTTCCTAACCAGCTGGTAAAATTCCATCCAAGTGACTGACATATTTGCAAAAATTATTCTATTTCTCTGGTTCATGGGAGGCCCTGACTGAGAAAAAACAGAATGTGGACTGCCTTTGAAATGAAGTCTCAGACCAGAGTTTCTGCAAGGAAGTGCAATTTCCTGTCTGTGGCCCCCTGTCTCAGGAGACCCTGGGCAGCCCAGAGCAGGGGCTGCAAGCCACCAGAGATAGAGTGAGCCTCCTACCTTGTGATCTAACTATTGTGTTTCTCTCCCTGAGTCTGAGGCATTTGGTTTCTCCCCCTGATTCCCAAATTCTGTCTTCTCTTTATCATGTTTATCTTGAGGCTTTCACATAGTAGTTCTTGAAAGTTAGCAGCCTGAATTCCTGCCCTCCAGCCCTGCTCCCAAGGGAAGAGTGGTTGGCAACTTCACATACCCTTGTCAAGTAGGAGAAAGGAGAAATACATCTCCTCTGGGCTTTGTAACCTTTAACCTTTGATAGAAAGGTGGCCTTGGACAGTGGGAGGGGCCACCGGAGCTACCTGATGTGACCAAAAGAATGCTTAATGCCTGGAATGGCTGATGTGGCTGCCTGGGAATGGGGACTGTGACCTAGAACTGATATTTCCCAAGGGCTGTAAATTCAGACTATACGTGTGCCTGTGAAGGGACTGTACTTACCGTATACCAGCACAGGTGATGGATATGTGATCAGCCAAGTAGATGGTTCTAATTTAAAGAAAGAAGGTAAAAAAGTGCATGACTGAATTCTGGACAGAGCTAGTTTTAAGAACACGGGCCTTCCATGTTCATTCAACATCTATTCCTGAGTGCCTATTAAGGTTAAGGCAGGGGCCTCAGGGAATGAAGGGAAACATAGACACTGTTTTATATGAGCCTACACTCAATGGTGGTGGAACGGGGGTTAAAACAAAATAAGTGTACAACTAACAGTATGAGGAAGTATTGGAAGGCACATGACCAAGAACATAGGATGCCAGAGAAATAAAAAAGAAGCTGGCATTCTTTCTCAAAATATAGGCATAAGTGGGCCCAAGAGGCTCAGTTGGTTTGGGCGTCATTCCATACACCAAAAGATTTCAGGTTCAATTATAGTCAGGACACATAACTAGGTTGGGGGCTGGATCCCTGGTCAGGGCACATAAAGGAGGCAACCATTTGGTCTCTCTCTCTCTCTCTCTCTCTCTCTCTCTCTCTCTCTCTTTCTAAAAATCAACAAAAGCATATTCTTGGGTGAGAATTTTAAAAAATAGGCATATGTGAATAATTTGACACTCAAGATATTAGTACCAGATTGACTGTTAATTATTTAATAGTATGATTAATTTATGTGGTGTTAATATTTCTCTGTGTAATCTTATCTTGGACAGGACACTTAAATTCTCTGGTTTCTCTTGCCTCCTCTGAATAAGGATATTAATGGTGATTAGCTCTGAATTCCATGATAACATTGTGTTTCTAAGATTCTAAGGTATTCTGTGCAATAATAAGAGAAACCAAAGTAATTATCCCTAATGTAATTATGATCTAACTGGGAAGCAGGGAAGGTGAGGCTGATCATGAGCCCCGGTAGAACTCACTCTCTAAAGTGGATTTTGAGTTTGGATTAGTACAGTGAATGCTACTTACTTACAGTGGGATTCAGAATGACAATGTAAAATGCTGACTCATTGGTTGCCAAAGTACTCATTCAGAAGAAAAATGTCTATTCAACTTAGATTGAGTAAAATTCATAATAAAATTTGTGTTCTGAAGCTTTCCTTTTAGAAGGAACACATAAGAAATTAAGAGCCCTTTTTTCTTACTTATGTTTGTTGGAGATAGTATATATGTATTCACTTGGCATCTGTATGCTTTCTTTCATGCTTTGCTGTAATCATGATCATTTTGGAATGACAGTGTAAGAGGATTCTATCTGAAAAACCTTGGGGAAAAAAGAAATATACTTTTCCCCTCTGAGAATTGAATTCACTTGCAGCTTTGGGAGAGATTTAATTTTTAATAATATAAAGTATAATTATTGTTTTTAATAAAAATAGATTAGGATGCAAGTTTGCCAGAAATGTTAGGATGAAATAAAAGACTCTCAGAAATTATCGCTTATGACAGACAGCCACAAACCACTTCATGGCCTCCCTAATATTTCTGTCAGTAAAAATCTCCCCACTTTTGTCAGTAGAGCCATTTTAATAGAAAAGCTCAATAGGTCCTGCCTGATTTGGTCATGAAAACAGGATTTTATCATAATTGTCAAAACCTCGAATCAATCAAGATGCCCTTCAGTAGTGAATACATACATAAACTGTTGTTCATCCACACAACAGAGTATTATTCACTTTTAAAAATAAATGAGCAGTCAAGCCATGATAAGACATGGAGAAAACTTAAGGGCATATTACTAACTGAGAGAAGTCAATCACTAAAGGCTTCATACTGTATGATACCAATAATAACACATTCTGGAAAAGGCAAACCTATGAAGACAGTAAAAGATCAGTGGTTGCCAGGGATTAGGAAGGAAGGAAGAATGGCTAGGTGGAGCAAAGAGGTTTATAGGTCAGTAATACTATAATAATGAATAAACATCATTATACATTTGTCCAAACTCATAGAATGTACAACACCAAGAGTGAACCCTAAGGTAAATTATGGACTTTGGGTGATGATGGTCAATGTAGGTTCATGGATTATAACAAATGTCACACTCCGGAGGAGAATATTGGTAACAGAGGGGCTGTGCATATATAAGGACGGGGTATAGGGAAATATCTGTACCTTCCCCTCCATTTATCTATGAACGTAAAACCACTCTAAAATATAAAGTCTTAATTCAAAAACAAAGACAAAACAGTAGTGTAAGGTGTCATGGGGACAAAAACCTTGCAGCCCCAAGTCACAGTTCCCCCACATCTACTATGGATAAGAGTCCTTTCTAGTCCTGGCAGTTGCTAAAGAAAAAGCAGAGGTAGAATGTTCCTTCAAAGTTTCAGCATATACTCTTGCCTAGCTGTTTGCTGGATTATTTCCAGCTATGGATTTTGAGGCATCATTATAAGGTGGAGTCAAATCTTTCAAGAATCTCCATCTCATCAATAAAACCACCTTGGCAAGTGTCTGTCCAAAGGTTAAAGATGTTCTCAACGCAGGTGGTCCTCCAGCTACAGCAGTGAATGTGGTCCAGACCAATCCACATTCCATCCTCCATGGAAAGTCCTGCAACTTGTACAAAGGAACCCAAATCATTTTAAGAAAACAACAAATTCTGTTTAATCTTCTCAAGTAAAGGTTGTCCCATTTCAGAGGACTTTCTATAATTACATGATGATTAACTACTAGAGGCCCAGTGCACAAAATTTGTGCATAGGTAGAGTCCCCAGTGACTGCCAGCTGCCAGCCAGGGCCTTCCTTCATTCTGGGCCACCCCCTGGTGGTCAGCGCACATCATAGCGAGTGATCGGACTCCCAGTTGGTTGAACTCCAGAGGGGACACTTTGCATATTAAGCTTTTATTTAGATAGATAAACCTTTAGCTAGAATTTAAATACTAAAAAATATACAGGGATTACTGCTTAAATAAATGACCCACCAGTTTGGGTTCATCTCATATCTGTGTGCTTGTCTCTGGTGGTCCACGATTTGAAAAAGCACCTTTTCATTCCTTTCCCTGCTCTTTCTTCACCCACAGAACATTGAAGAATTCAACTTAGTATAATTCAGTGTCCAGGAAAGACTGGCAGATGGATATTGTAGCTCAGTGCTCAGATTTGGCCCTCAATAGTCCAGCCAAAAACTGTACCCTGTTCTGGTCTCTTGGCATCTTCCATGCTGACAGCCACCTCTTCTCAGTTCATCCCCCCCAAAGCCACTCTACCTCTAATATTGGCCCCAGGGTCTCTATTGTTGGCTTCACTCTTGGTTATTGTGTCCATCAGTCTTCTCCCCCATTTGATGGTTCTGTAATTTCACTGGTCCCTGTGATGTCCTCTCCGAGCTCCTGTTCTCCAGCCACCTCTCCTGGCTTAGGTCCTGGTGTTAAGAGGTATTCAGACAACCACAGTGTTTGAAAGATGGCATACAACCCCACATGTAAAATCAAGTGATTTTATTGAGAAAGTCTTTATTATGTTAGAATGCAATTTCCAATTGTATCTTTAAAATGTGTAACCAAAGAACTTATATGCATATATGCATAGCCCATGGACACATACAATAGTGTGGTGAAGGTCTGGGTGAGGTGGGGTGGGAGCCAAATGGAGGGGGTTAAAGGGGTAAAATGGCAGGGGGGGGTATCTGTAATACTTTTAATAATAAAAAGTGTGTGTATGGAGTGGAGGTGGATTTTGTATGACACTATTGAAAATACATTTTATTTGCTCACAAAGGGGATGAACTGGCCATTTTAATTATAATTGTCGAGTTTTCTTACCACATTATTTCAATCACCAACTCATTCTGAAATCACCCTGTTTGCTTTGGAATATGTGAATGGACACCAGTCAGAAGGAAGCCTAACAGAAGCTGCTCGGTCACTGAGCTGGAGTGAAACTAGATGGAACCAGAAGTCAAACGCAGCGGTAAAGGCAGGCTTTTGTTTTTAAGTGGTTCCTATGAAACCAGAAGTTAAACACATTAGTAAAGGCAAGGCGTTAAAAGGTTTTTTGCTAGAAATAAATGCATTTTCCTAAAACTGTTGCGGAAAAAGGAAAAGGACATTCAGAAGTCTTCCGGCAAAGTTTATTTTGAAAACACCTCAGAGGGTAAAGGGTGGGGAGGAACCCAGCTGAGATAATTTTACTCTTTGGTTAGATTATTGTGCTTATCATTCCCTATTAAATGCTTTCCTTGAACATTCCTTGTTCTCTACTATCCTAATATTCTATTTAAAAAGCACATCTGGCCCTGGCTGGTTTGGCTCAGTGGATAGAGCGTCAGCCTGTGGACTGAAGAGTCCCAGGGTCAATTCCAGTCAAGGGCATGTACCTTAGTTGTGGGCACATCCCCAGGAGGGGGTGTGCAGGAGGCAGTTGATCGATGTTTCTCTCTCATCGATGTTTCTAACTCTCTATCCCTCTCCCTTCCTCTCTTTAAAAAATCAATAAAATATATATTAAAAAAAATAAAAAGCACATCTGGGTTTAGAAAGTGACATCCACATATATATATATTTTTTCATTGGATGCTCCTTATTTTCCTCCTTTTGAAGATGTAGCACCTGAGGCTCTTATGGTAGGTGAGAGCTCCCAGGCAGCCAGAGGGGAAATCAGACACTCAGCTGGTTTCTTCTCTACTTTTTTAGGACCATTTTCTGAGTCTTTCTTGAACTAAAAATAAATTTGTATTTCTTCA
>NW_006286673.1:760513-776392 GCF_000327345.1 Myotis davidii
TGCAGAAAAAAATTTAGCACTTGAATGTGGATTCAGACAATTGAATTGAGCTACCAAGTTTTCCCCCACACATATATTTATAAATATATATCCATATGGTGTGTGTGTCTGTGTGTGTGTGTGTGTGTGTGTATATTAGATATATGTATACTTGTGTATAAACAATTATATCTGTGCATAGGCAGATATACACACATATATAAGGTGTCCCAAAAATGTATACACAATTTAATAACTGATAGTTCAATTGATGTTTCTATCATTTCAGATTTAACCGATTGGAATTAATAATGTATACTATGTATGTATACATTTTTTGGAGCACCCTGTATATATACACATGCAATGTCTCTCTCTCTCTATCTCCCTCTCTCTCACACACACACACACTCACATATGACACACACATATATACACCATACATACATACACCACACACACATACACCATACACACATATACCACACATAAATACACATCTCAGGGTTTTCCAGCCTCCACACTCTGACATCATTTAGGTTCTTTGCTGAGAGGACTGTCCCATATACATTGTAGGATGTTAGCAGCACCCTTAGCCTCTACCCCCTAGATGCCAATAGTGTTTCTCTCCCAGTTTTGACATCCAAAAACGTGCTTAGACATTGCCACACATCTGGGGAGCAAATCTCTCCTGCTTTATTGAGGACTACTCACATATACACACTTCCCCTCAATAAACATACATAAAATGTAAAAGTACTTTGTATTGCTAAAAATAAATGAAAACTTTATTTGATTTCTATCACTGAATTAGCCTATTGGAAAATAACAATATAATAGCAGCTTTAAACATTACTTAGTCACCTCATTTCTTACTGCATCACACTACGTTATGTGATAGACCACCAGGCGTTTTGACCGTATCTTCACAATTCTGAAATCACTGTCTGATCCATATTTCAATAAAATGAATAACCTCAAATACGAAAAGGGAATACTGTTTTATATTTTCTCTTCAGATTTCTTTCCAACTATTCTTGGACATTAACCAAGTAAACATGACTGCCTTATGACTCTATTTATTAGTGTACCACCTCATTTGTGTCTTGAGATTGCAACAGAAAACATCGCTTCAATCAAGAGACTTGTGACTAATCTCTAAAATATTATCATGTGGCTCTCACTCCCTGCAGTTATCGGACGTGGGGTGGGCAGAGCTGAAGAAACCCCAGGGTGGTGGGGTCAACTGTCAGATGCGCCTGCAGTTGGGCAGCCCCTTCCACAGGGCAGACTCACAAAGGCAGCCACCCACTCCTCCCATGGCCCGTCTGGTCACCAGTGGCCATTATTGGCCTTCCCTGTAGCCCAGTCATTGCCCATGAGGTTAGGCTCATTCCATCAGATAGTCTTATGAATAATTTCTGCTCCTTGTGTCTACTAAGGTGTTAAAGAAACAATCAAGGTCCAGCCCTATCACAAAGAATCTCAGTCAGTGGGCTTTGGGCTTCTACACCGTGGAGTTCCCCCCAAAACAATGTTTTGTCCCAATCTTATAACTGAGTACTATTCAAGAGGCTGTGGCTTTCAAGGCTGCTGAGCAAGACTGATATACTAGATTTTTTTAGAAAATGAACAAAAACAACTGAACAAAACATCCTAGGTTATTTATTGATAATGCCATGGAGCTCCAAAGCTCTGAGAGGTAAATCTTGTTGAGAGTTGGGGGAAAACAAAACCACCACATTTACTCTGGAAGCAGGCAGGGTGTGGATAACAAAACAAAGTTCAAGATGATAAACAGTTTGTGACCCAAGGGAGGGAGAAAGGTCATGCTTCCTGCCACATGGTGTTATTGGTGCTAATGCCCTGAAGGAAGGGCATATGGGGAGGGCCTGAAGAGTGCATGGAGCCTGGAGACCTATGTGTTTACAGCCCAGCGAGCCAAGGTGAAGGCCAGGAGGCAGCAGACGGAAATGTTGGGAGCATTGAAATAGAGTTGTCTTTTCACCTGAGAGAGGCTATATACTTATCCCAAACTCAAATGCACTAAGAGTACCACCACCCAATATAAGTCAGTACAAGAAAAAACAAGTCCACTTGTATGTCATTTTACCAGCTTGGATAGCCGGCCTTTCCGGAAGTAATTTTAAAATGACAAAAATGAACATAGCAGCTTAAGGGATGAAAGTAACTCACATAGATTTCAGTGTAGGTACCAGTGGTGGGATCTGGAGGAGCCGGGCCTGTCCACAGGGCAGCCATCTCAGCTGCAGGGTCTGGTGGCCATAGGAAAAGGTAGGCTCACTGTCAGGCTGATTTGTGATAAGTATAGGGGTCTCTCAGGTATAAAGCCAAACCTATTACAATGCTCCCCAAGTTCCCGTCTGCCATCTCCTCAAAAGAGAACAAATTGGGATTTCTCCATGTTTAGCCATTAACTCAAAATTCTTTACCATTCTCCAAGGAAAAGATGTCTTCAGGTTCATCAGAGTGAGCCCTCTGAGGTTTGCCAAGTAGCCCATGAGAAAGCCCAGGTGAGCAGGGGCCATGCACTACCCCAGACCCCAGCTGCCTAATTGGAAGGTTACTGTGCAATACCGTTTCATTTGATTCCAAGTCTAGGACCTCTTCCTTTTCTGTGCCCAGCTGGTGAATGAAAAATCATCTAAACTTTCACTCAGACTAACTAATCACCTCCTAAAAAGTGACAAAACCTTATGTGTTAAATATTTGTTTTTCTTTTCATTTGCCATTACACCATATATAATCCATGATTTCTTCAAAACATGCATTGAGTTCCACATCTGCAGGAAGCTTATCCTGGATAATTTTACTTACTTTGAATTTTGAAAATGCATATTATAGAAGTCCAACTACTCTGTCTTATTTCATTTATTTCCACTCTCTAGTTTTACACACACACACACACACACACACACACACACACACGCACTCCCTCTGCTTCCTCATTAGAGACTACATTCAAGCAGACTACATTCTGCTTGAAATACAGTAAGGCTTTGCATGTGCATGCATGTGTGTATTAGTGTGTGTGTGTGTGTGTGTGCATACACAGTGTTTATAATGCCCACAAGAAAGAGTACAAAAATCTGCACACCAACACTGACTTGATTCAATACATGGTGTATGGACATAGAGAAAATGGCACCGGGATTAAATCATACCCTATTAACCCGGCAGAAACGTGTATACTCGTTTTCACAAAATGTTCTTTTTCAGTCGTCGACGAGTATAATAAGAAAATATGGTAAAAAAATATGGTTTATAGAAACACGAGTTACAAACTGTTTTCATAACCAGCATCAAAAATACTATATAGAACCAAAATAAAAAAATTAGTCTGAAAAAGAAACGTTTTTAACAAAAAAATTTTTGGGGAAGGGGTTAAAAGTGTGAGCATGGGCTTCCTTTTTTTTTCAAGAAAGTTAATATTATAAAAATATTATATGCCATAAAGAATGTAGATTTCACTCTAACTGTAATACTAATGGAAAATAAATTGCTTTCTTTAATCTAGACCAAAATGTTCAATGTTTGAAGCTGAAATAACATGAAATATATATACTCAATTAATAGCTGTACTTTATTTGATCTTTCTATTTGGTATTACAAATAGCAAACAATTTGGTCTTAAATCTTATTTAAGATTTAAAATTCAATTATTCTCAAAATAGGTGACGACAAACATCTTGGAGGTGTTCAACATTAGAGAAACAATATTTTTATGATTAAGAAACAAAGTTCCAAAGGAAGAAAGATGTGTCTATGAAAGTCAGTGACTAAGACAGTCAATTTGTTTTGGAATAAGAATTACCATAAATTGGAACATTCATTCATTCACAGTTATCTGCATGCTCACTTTGGGCCAGACACTGAGCACATAAAACCATGGGCATACCTGGTGTATTTATTTATATATCAATTATAGATAGAAAGATCAATTAAAGTACAGCTGTTAATTATTTATATATATTTTATCACCTGTGAGAAGTCATTGATTTTAATGTATCATATTGTTTTATATACCACACAGATCTTTAAGTGGACATGCCTTTATCAAAATTTCTAACAAGTTTGAGTGAATTTTTTTCTAAATGCTATAGACCCCCATTTCTGTCACTGCTGTTTCTGACAATGTTACTGGTTTAGCTAGTGTTTGCTCTATAGGAATTTCACTTATTTGAGACATTGAAAATGCAATGACTGAGTCAGCCGTGGGCAGTGTCATGTGGTCTCTCACACCTCCCCACTCCCTGCCCCATCTCTTCTCCTGAGGCTGACTCAGGAACCCACTCTAGTTCTGCTCAGAGCCTGACCTACTCACTCACTCAACTGTCCTCCCTGTCACTTCTCTATTTCACTTCCCCACTACAAGTACAGTTTTGTCAAATACCCAGTGTTTGCTAAATCCACAGATCATTGTAAATCCAGCTGTGGTCGCAGAAAGAAAGCTACAGGGGGAGCTGCCGGAAGGCAGAGCAGAGGGACAGGGCCTTCAGGAAGCAGCCCCTAAGGTAACCCACCTGAGAGGGCCCGATGGTTTCAAGCTGGCGATGCTCCAAGCAGCCCCTGTGCCCACTGTGGATGGTAATGATTTCGTAGTGTCACATACTATGAAAAGTGCTCTTTGCCAAGTAACTTCTGACCCTGTACCTCAAGGCAGGACCAGGTGAAGCTGTGGGGAAAGAGAGGGGAAGTAGTGCTTGCTTTGCACCCAGAGTGCTGCCTATCCCCACTTCAGACATTTGCCTTCCAAGTTCAATGTGTCATTTCCAACAGTGACACACAGTGCACTGGAGCACAGGAACCTGAAACCACTTGTTTCAGGAAATTCTGCCTCTGGGGACTGTTTTTCAATATTGTTTCCTGAAAACAAAAATAAATTCTCTATTGTATCTAAAGATTTGAAGCAATGACCACAGGTGTGATTTTGACACCCCAAACATAACCCAGTGTGACACTTGACTATGCCACACATATCTCCACCCCTCTTGCCAACACAGAAGAAGGGAGGGAGGGAAAAAAGAAAAGAAAGAAAGAAAATAAATTGCATTATAGGAATATAAAATATAAAAGTGATTATGGGTGAGGAAGGATTATAATATGACAGCCTTTGCATTTTCTCATTCTAGCATGTATAAATAGTTATGGTTTCTGAATGCCTATATGCACATTTTTGGGTCACTACAAATAGCTTCTAAAATTTAGGTTAAGAAAGCTCACCGAACATTTTGTTTCTATTTCCTGCCAATTTGTGCATAAATAAGCCATGTGAATACCATGATTTACCTTGCAGTCGCTGGAGGTCCTAAAGATTCCACTCACGACAGGCAGAAATACATGGGAGAAACTTGAAGAGCATTTGCCCCTTTCATGTGAAGAATGTTCTCCCTGGGCAGAGAAGTGGATCCCATGAAATAAGTTTTGTGCTGTGCCAGCAGTGAGATAATGGAGGTTATGTGCTTTTGTGGGCCACTTGACCTGGCATAGACTCATGGTAAATTAAGTGAAAAAATTGTGATATTTGTGTTTAAAATATTAAAAATAGGTTATTCTGTATCTAAGCTGTCCAATAGAGTGGCCACCAGCTCTATGTGGCTGTTTAAATTTTAAAATAAAAAAAATAACTAAAAGTCAAGGGAACCCTCATTCACTGCTGGTGGGATAGTTAAATGGTACAGCTACTATGGAAAACAGTATGGAGGTAACTCAAAAAATTATGAGTAGAGACTCCATATGACTCAGCAATCCCTCTTCTGGATATCTACCCAAAACATTTAGCAGTACTTATTTGTAAAGATATATGTTCATTGCAGCATGTTTCACAATTGCCCAGACATGAAAACAACCTAATTATCCTTCAATTAGGATCAAGAAGATGTGGTACATATATACAATGGAATACTACTCAGCTATAAAAAATGATGCAATACAATGGAACCTCAGTTCTCAAACTTAATTCGTTCTGCACGGCTGCTCAAGAAGTGATTTCTTCAAAAACACAATCATTTTTGTCCAATAGAATTAATGGAAATTGAATTAATCCATTCCAGATCATCATATGATTCTGTTTTAACTTTTCTTATATACAGTACATGTCTAAAGTACTGTTTAATCTATAAACAAACACTTTAAAAACAAAAAGGACATAAAATGTAAATGAAAATTTAACAAAAAGGAAATGAAATGTACAGTAAAAAATGAAAATTTAAGAATATACTAGAATTTACCTTTGATGTTGAGAGCTATTGATGATGTTGCTTCTCATATCACTACAATTTGAATGTACATTTCATATTTTTGTTAGTTTTATCCAAAATGTTCAAGATCCCAACAAATTTTATTTTCTAAAAAAAAAAAAATTAAAAGACTGACTGGAGAGGCAGGATGGAGTATGGAAGGATGTTATCGTTTGATGGGTCTTTAGAGGATCATGCTAGGTGAAATAAAACAGATGGCAAAGGACAAAAGCCATATTATTTCACTTCTATGTAGAATCTAATGAATAAAATAAACAAACAACATAGAAATAAACTCATAGATACAGACAACAGACTGACAGCTGTCAGAGGGAAAGGGGATTGCAGAGCTGGGTGAAAAGGGTGAAAGAATTAAGAAAAAAACAAACTCATAGACAATAGTATGGTGATTGCCAGAGGGGAAGGGGTTGGGGAGGTAGAAGAAGGTAAAGGAGGGATAAATGGCAATGGAAGGATACTTGACTTTGGGTGGTGAACACACAATACAATATAAAGATGATGTATTATAGAGTTGTACACCTAAAACCTATATACTTTTATTAACCAATGTCACCCCAATAAATTCAATTATTTTTTTTTTAATTTAGGAAAATAGTCTCACTGTTTTAGGACAAGAAAAATGCAGACCTGTGAGATATCGAGATGTAATCAGAGCTTTCCTCCCCTTTGAACAGAGTAGAACTTCTGGGTGGGTTGCTGTTCCAGAAGGTCCTAACTCTCCTCACCAACCATTCCTCCTCCCAGACTTCTTGTTTACTGTTGGTTTATTTATCTGTTGGTGTTCTGGCCTGCCTGCTTGCTTGCTTTTTATAGTTACTATTTTCTGAGAGTAAGTCCTAGATTGCACACATTGTACTGCAGATTCCAAAATCTATAAGATTGGGTTGAATCTGCTGTGACTCCTGCCTTCTATTATGATCTAAATAATCCCCTGAGAGAGGCATTCATGGTATGTGAGATTTTTATATTTTACATGACTGTCACTCTTGTGAAGTAAGGGGTTCCTTCTTACCTTTCATCAGTCCCAGTAGAGAATGTATTTTAAGTACCACCTTCTGCCGGCTGCATCACACTTATTTTTAACTTTCAGAGCAGTGCCACATACATTATTCAAAGCCTTTTCCTGACTATCTGGGACACACTCTGCTCTGGTTATTGCCTTTGAAAGCTGTGAGTTGCCAAGCACTAGGCAACTCTCTTTTCCAGTTTGCTGGTGTTTTTATCTGTCACTCCCATTCACTGAATAAATGTGAGGAATTATTATTGCAAATAACTATCAGTGTGGCTAGATGGAGAAATCGACTCTGATCATTAATTCATAATATTTTATTTATTTCTCTAATTTATAGCCCATCTATGTATGGGCTTGAGGGAATTGTTTTCCAACTTTCTTTGTATTAGCATTAGTTGGGTGATGTGTGTGTGTGTGTGAGATGTGTGTAAGCATTTGTGAGTGTGTGTGAGTGTGTACCTCAGCTTTCATTCATGATTTTTGTCCTCAGGATAAAATTAACTTAACTGGTCTCCAGGTCTTGCTCCATGTATACAAAACGATGATTAAACAATATATTTCTGCTTCCTTTCATGCCTAAAATATCCATCATGTTATTAAAACAGCAACACATTGATCTCCTGAGACAAGTATTTGAATTATGTGAGTGCCGTCAGGACATCTGTTCCCTGTGTCACTATGTGATCGATATAGACTGTGTGTGCCCACTGATCTGTGAGCACCAGGAAGACAAGGGCCATTTTGCTTAGCTTCACCAATTCCCAGCATGCAGATTAAGGCTCCCACCCAGAGCAATAATCATATGCTTGCTTTTAAAATATCCACAGCAAGAAAGTCTCTTCTTCAGTTGGTATTTTAGTACCTAGTTCTAGCAAGATGACAATTGTGAAGCAGACTTTAACAATATCCTATATAATAAAGAGTGAATATAAAAATTGACCATCACTCCACCACAAAGATGGCGATGGCCACAGCAGAGGTGGGGGTTTCCGTAACACAAGATGGCTGCACCCAAAGTGGAGGCATTCCCGTAACAAGCCTTAATGAGCGATCAGCAGGGGACTGAGGCTGGGACCCCACCCCTGGCCCCATGGGGCTTGACGGGGACCTCAAGCCACACACCCCACTGGGCAGGGCTTGACAGGGGATCTCAGGCCTTGTCTCCCACCCGGTGGGGCTTGACAGGGGACCTCAAGGTGCACCCCCCTGCCCCGGCCGAAGCTGGGGGACCTCAGGCCACGCCCCCTGCTTGGCAGGGCTTGACAAGGATGGGACCAGCTGGATCTGGATCTAGCTCAATGAGGTGGGGAGGGTGGCTGGATGTGGGTCTCATGAGATTTTGAGGAGCACATGGGTGGGCAGGGACTTGACTCTGGGTCCTGTGGTGAATTCCAGACTCTGACAGGAGGAAGATTTTCATATACATTTTACTAATTTTCTTTCATCTCTGACACTTCTGTTATAGAGGAAGGGCAAATAGCAATATTAAAATATTTCCTCTAATTAATCCCCTTTTAATGTGCATGAATTTCGTGCACCAGGCCACTAGTAATCTAATATTTTTCAAAGGTTTAGTTTGGGAATGCATGGCTTTCAATACAGGAAGGAGTAACTTTTTTTAATGAGAGCTTTAGAAAATAAATTAGTTAAAAAGAATAAAACAGTACTACAAGTAGATTTTATATAGGTTTACCCAATAAATGTATCACTGTACACATGTGTAAACACACACGCACACACACACACGATCATAAAAGAACAAGGTTCTTTCCTCATTAGAGACTATAAGTTCTATAGATCTTTATTGAGCCACAGGTCGCCAGTGAATCCTGCTTCCTCAGAGATCTGTTCTGACCTATTTTACTCACATGCACCTCTTTATAGGTCCTTGTGGTAACAGCCATTGTCAAAATGTCCCTCAAATTCTCTGTGTTGGCTCATTATCTTAATAATGGCTCTTCCCCACTCTACAGGAGTTCATTATCATGGGTAAATTAATTAACCTTGATGAATATCTGCTTGCCCATCTGTAAAATAAGGCTAAAATGGTACTTAGCATATGGGGTTGTCACGGGAACTAAATGCGATGATGCAGTTTCCCAGTACATGGAACTTAAAAAGTGGGCAATTATTATTATTATTATTATTATTCATAAGTTTTCTAATCCTGAAGAAAAATAAAATTCTTTGATTGTGGAGTAGTTTGCTAATTGCAGTCTTTTCTTGATCCAACTTATATCTATGCTGCTTGTTCTATTTTGTTGATTTCCATGAGGGGGCTAAAAGCAAAGTTCTGCATCTAGATCAGGGGTGGGCAAACTTTTTGACTCGAGGGCCACAGTGGGTTCTAAACTGGACCGGAGGGCTGGAACAAAAGCATGGATGGAGTGTTTGTGTGAACTAATAAAAATTCAGAGTAAACATCATTACATAAAAGGGTACGGTCTTTTTTTTTCCAATAGTTTTATTTATTTCAAACTGGCCGGATCTGGCCCGCAGGCCGTAGTTTGCCTATGGCTGATCTAGATCCTCTTAAGTTCAAGCCAACTTCAAAGACTATTGACTGGTGGCTGCAATGACAAACTCCTAAACCACAGCAGATCCACACAATTGAAATCTACATCTTATTCACATAATGTCCAAGAAAGAGGTAATAATTGACAGGCTGCTTCCTTCCAGTCAGTGATTCAGGGACCCAGGCTCCATCCATTTTTGTCTCCACCATCTTCAACTTGTGGGCACCAGCTCACCAAGCTCAATTATAGCTTCTGAACAGAGCAGAAAACACAGGTAGCATCCCTCCTGGGAGTTCATATGGTCCAGACTTGTAAGTGGTATCTATTAATTCTGCCTACCTCCCAGGGGCTGGAACTCAACTATACTGCCTATATGACTGTGTGAGGTTCTGGGAAGACAGCTGTGTGCCCAGAGAAAGGAGAAGATGGACTTGGTAATCACCTAATATCACCATCCAGAAGAATTTTCTGTGATGATAGAAACAATTTAGATCAGTAGCCCCTAGCTTTATGTGGCTATTGAACACTTAAAAAGTGTCCACTGCAAGTGAGAAACTGAGGATTTATTCTTATTTAATACTAGAGGCCCGGTGCACAAAATTCGTGCATGGGGTGTGTGTCCCTCAGCCTAGCCTGCACCCTCTCCAATCTGGGATCGGGCCTAAACAGGCAAAAGGACATCCCTCTCACAATCCAGGACTGCTTGCTCCCAGCCGCTCACCTGCCTGGTAGCCTGATCACCCCCTAACCACTCTCCTGCCAGCCCAATTGCCCCTAACTGCCCTTCCCTGCCGACCTGGTCATCCCTAACTGCTCTCCCCTGCCAGCCTGGGCTACCCTAACTGTCTTCCTCTACAGGCCTGGTCCCCCCCAGTTGTCCTCCCTTGCAGGCTTGGTTGCCCCCAACTGCCTTCCCTTGCCCGCCTGGTCCCTCCATACTGCCCTCCCCTGCTGGCCTGATCGCCCACAACTGCCTTCCCCTGCCGGCCTCTTGTGGTGGCCATCTTGTGTCTACATGGGGGTGGCCATATTGTGTGTTGGAGTAATGGTCAATTTGCATATTACCTCTTTATTATATAGGATTAATTAATTTGTGTATAGTGTTTCCAGATTGGAAAGTGCACAAAGCTTTCCCACAATTACTTTGATCCATAAATTCACTTTTCTGAGTTTTCTTATCTATAAAATAGAGAATAATAAGAGTGTGCATTTCAAAAAGGCAGTTGACTTAAAGGACCAAAACTCAAGTTTGTTTATTTTTTCTTGTTGTTTTTTGTTTTGTTTTTGCTTTTGTTTGTTTTGTTGTTTTTATTTAAATATATTTTATTGATTTTCACAGAGAGGAAGGGAGAGGAATAGAGAGTTATAAACATCGATGAGAGAGATCGATCAGCTACCTCCTGCACACTCCCCACTGGGGTTGTGTCCGCAACCAAGGTACATGCCCTTGACCAGAATTGAACCTGGGACCCTTCAGTCTACAGGCCGACGTTCTATCCACTGAGGCAAACGGGTTAAGTCTCCTCCGAGGCTTCTTGGATTATAAATGTCGGGAGGACAGAAACTGCCGGTCTCTGTCACAGTTGTGCCTGCCCTACAGTTTGCAAACCGTAAGAAAAGCCGCGAGCAATAGCAAAGGTCATCAGAGACTGCCCTTCCTAGGAGATACGACGTGAGGGGCTGGGCACTTGCCAGGTGTCTCTTCTATTCCGGGCTCCTAGGCTGCCATGCTGAAGCTGCTGATTGTGTTAAAGACAGCCACTTTCTAGTGTTGATCGTTGGAGGCTAAGACAAAGCCATTTGCACTTGATTTATTCAGTACATGATTCCATGTCTCAGGAAGTGAAAATCCAGTGAAATAAGCCACCGCTCTAGCTCTCATTAACAACTTGATCCAAATCCACTCAAAATGCTCACTCTTAATCGGGTAATGAAGATTGCATGATCCCTGCCTTCCTTTCCCATAAGCTGATGACATGATTCTCTATGTGTCAGTGTTCTCAGAAGTGGAGCTGGAAGTTTCATCATGAAAGATTGAGTAGGGAAGTGAATGAACAAAGTTAACAATGATGTGTTTGTAGAGATGAAAATGAGACTAGAACAGGATAATAATGTACACCAAATATAATCTAGAGAATGAAGACCATTTTCCATCCTCAGGCACTGAGTTAAATGATTTTCAGAAAATATTCAGCAAGTCAAGGAGGCATTCTGGGTGAAAATCAGCAAGCAGGCTTCCTGAAGGGGAGCCCCACTTGTCAAATGCACCCAACTTTACTAAGAGGGAGACATGAGAAGGCATCCATAAATGCCCAGCTCTATGCTTTCATCATAGACCTCTCATTCCGAAGAAGGCAGAAGTTACACTTATTAATAAACTAGAGTCCTGGTGCATGAAATTCATGCACTAGGAGGGTGTCCCTCAGCCCAGCCTGCACCCTCTTCGACCTGGGACCCCTCTGGGGATGTCTGACTTCCAGTTTAGGCCTGATTCCAGGGATCGGGCATAAACCGGCAGTCTGACATCCCTCTCATAATACGGGACTGCTGGCTCTCAACTGCTCGCCTGCCTGCCTGCCTGATTACTCCTAACTGTTTCTGCCTGCCAGCCTGATCACCCCCTAACCACTCCCTGGCCAGTGTGATCAATGCCTAACTGCTCCCCTGCCAGCCCAATCGCCCCCAACTGCCTTCCCCTGCTGGTCCAATTGCCCCCGATACCCTCCTTTGTTGTCCCGGTCACCCCTAACTGCCCTCCCCTGCCATCTTGGTCACCCTTAACTGCCCTCCCCTGCTGTCCTGGTTGCCCATAACTGCCCTCCCCTGCCAGACATCTTGTGGCTGTGGGCACCGCCATCTTTGAGGATGTGGCATTCAATTAACATATTCCTTTCTTATTGGCTGTGGGTGCCGCCATCTTTGAGGCGGGCTAGAAATTAGCATATTCCCTCCTTATTTGCTCTAGGTGCCACCATCTTTGAAGGTGGGGCAATTAATTAGCATATTCCCTCCTTATTGGCTGTGGGTGCCACCATCTTTGTAACAGGGTGAGGGTCAATTAGCATATTTTCTCTTTATTAGATAGGATAGTTCATGGTGACACGAACAGATTATTCTGCGACCAAGTGAAGGTAAGCAGATTATTCATTCAAAAGGCTTCAGAAAAATTTTTCTGACTCTGATGCAAATAATAACTGGCTTATCCATGCTCACTACACATAATTATATATCATAATTGCATCAGTTTAGGTGATAATTACATGATTACCTATGTTCGAGATAAATGTATTCTACAATATAATTATCCTAATAAGGTGTCCAGGTAGTTGTGCTTTAAGTTTCTCCTTTGGGGTTTTTGTTTCATAACCAATGAGTATTTGCATTGCGATGTTGATTACAAGATGTACCATACCCATCTTTCTTCAACTGTGCACTCTCTGTCATAATTAATAAGTAGCTTTTGAAATACATGCCACTTAAGGAATTCAGATTGTAATTTGCCACAAGAGTAAAGTAAACTTACTATGCCTGCTTTGGTTCCAAAACACAAGTGCTATAAAAGTATCATTTTCTATAAAAGTATCAAAAAGTTGGGTGGGCGCTTGCCTGGTGGGAGAGGAAACACATAACTTTCAGAAGACAAGACAAAATAGTAAGCAATTTAAAATGAGATCATTAGTGAGATGTCCATGCCATTTTTGGGAAAGTAAAATCAACATTTCCAAATCAAAGAGAAAAAGCAGAAGTCTTTAGTGAAAATGTGAAAGCCAAAAGAATAAGCCAGGAGTGAGGTTCATGACTTTGGGCTCAGTAAAGCAATAGATGCCATTAATGGGTGGCTCCACACCACAGTGATGCTGAGACATTTGTAAATAACATGAGTAATTGATAGCAAACATTCTGCAGACCTATACATGTGATTCCTGCAACATAACAAGAGAAAATACATTCTAACAAATAAAAAGGAAAGCTGCACAACTTCCCCATGAAAGAGGCTTTGAAATGTTATGCCACATAGGGAAGTGGGAAGGAGGTGAATTAATGATTTTGTGATCAGCCAGTCAGCTTCTACCTTCTCTCTTTACATTTAATTCACCTACTCAGGTTAGATGTTTCAACTAACCTCAGTCTGCAGGCTTCAGTTTAGGCCAAAATGGTGAGCATTTCCATTCTCCTCCAAGAACCTGGGGATCTGTTTAGACATTTCCACCTTCTAATATGGTTACTCATAAAGACTTCCATAGAGTGGTATCTTAGTCCATTGGGGCTGCTATAACAAAATACCACAGACTGGGTGGCTTGTAATCAACAGATATTTATTTTTCAATTTCTAGAGAGTAAAAGTCCAAGATTACAGTGTGGTGAGTGCTGCTTCTGGTTCATAGATGGCTACCTGATTGTTGTGATCTCACCTGATGGAAGGGGTGAGGGAGCTCTCTGAGGTCTCTTTTATAAGGGTGCTTATCCTATCCATGGGGGCTCCCCCTCACAATATGATCACCTCCCAAAGGCCCTACCTCCTAATACCATCACACTGTGGGTTAGGATTCAACATAGGATATTAGGGAGACACATTCAGTTCATAGCAATGGGCATGATCAACCATTTATAAAATACCAACCCCCCTAAGATATGGACAACCTTGAATATCACTTCCTTTACATGAGTAAGTTATTTTATTCTGAAATCAACCTCATTTTGAACCATATGCTCACATTTACCTGGAGTTATTATTGAGAAAGTGAAGTAAGAGCCTGTGTTAAAAACCCTAACCCACTGTGCCTGACATACATCTGGTTACCAAAAGTATCAGGTTGGCCTAGCCGAGCTGTTCTCAACCTGTGGGTCGTGACCCCTGAAAATACATCTTGCATATCAGATATTTACATTATGATTCATAACAGTAGCAAAATTACAGTTATGAAGTAGCAACGAAAATAATTTTATGGGTGGGGGTCACCACAACATGAGGAACTGTATTAAAGGGTTGCGGCATTAGGAAGGCTGAGAACCACTGGCTTAGACCCATAGAATGGACGGCTCATCCTCATCCATACAGTGTTTATTGAATGTCTAAAGATTTAAGGATAAATAAAGCCTCTTCCTTTGAAGGGTTCACTTTCTAGAAGGAAAGCTAAATGTTTCACAAAAGTTAAAATAGCCAAGAGCATTGAAAGCTGCGGAACCAGAATATGAACCGAGACCAGACTGCCCCCAAAGCCCATGTTCTTTCTTCCCAAACTGCTGTGAAGGAGGGTCCTAACTGACAGCCCTCACATGTTGGGGTTGTGTTTTCCAGAAAGCCTAAAGCAAGAGGCCTTTGATTTCAGTTCTCTTAAGTCTTAGAAGGAGAGTCATATAATCTGGACCAGAACCTTTGCTCTTATGAAGCAGACTCAAAAAAGAGACAATCTCATATAGCCAGCTTTCAAAGAACAAGCTTTGTAAAATAGATGAAAAGTAGATTTCTTTCACCTAAAATTTGGAACTAACAGAGAGGAAGTACCAAAGACTGTACCGAGTTTTCCATATGCACTGGACAGCTCTCAGAAGAATGGGAAAAGGGGGCAGGAGACCTTGAAACAGTATCACCCCTGGGCTCTGTTAGAAAATGAGAGGACTGTGAGAGTAGAGCCACTCACAGTTGCTCAGCTTCTCCATCCATCACTGTCCATTTGTATAAATCAGAGCATCGAGGGAGTTAAAATATAGAAAGGGTTCAAATGGAGGATATTTGTAAAGAGTTCAGCAACCAGTTTAAGGAGAACGTCACAGTTTTCCATCATGAACTTGCCAATCTTTCTAAAGATAATCAAACTCCATCTTATAAAAATTACAAAGAAAGACACTTTTTATACTGGAGTTGTTATGGCCATTTTCCCTCTGTCCTCTGCCCCCCAGCTACTCTTCAGTTTTTTCATTCATTCATCTTTCATGGAACACCTTCAGAGAACCAGATTCTGGGAAGAAAACCCAGCCCTGCCCACAAGGAACCTGCAATCAAGCCTGGGCTCACCCTATGCTTGTCTTGCTCCCACTTGGTTCTCCTCTCCTGGACCACACTCTTTCTAAAGCCAGTCCCCCATGACAC
>NW_006286673.1:776423-786507 GCF_000327345.1 Myotis davidii
TTTTAAAACATTTGTTTGTATACATGTGTTCTTTCACTCACTTTATGTCTGGATTCCAAAAAGAATTTGAAGATCTCTAAATGTATTTGTTTGTATCTCATCAAGTTCCCTTACCTACTTTTCAGAAATGACCTTGACAAAAATAACCAGGAAGGCAGAGATGACTATTTTTCTTCAGTGCCTATTCTGTGTAAATCATTAATGTGCTACATGATATTTAAACCTCACTACAACTTGGTAAGACGAGTATAACTATTCCCACTTTATAGATAAGAGAGAATAACAACAAGAAATCTACTCTCTTAACACATTTTTAAATGTACAATACAGTGTGTTAACTGTAGGCTCTGTGTTGTACAGCAGCTCTCCAGAACTTATTCATATTGCATAGATGAAACTTTATACCCATTGAACAACATCTCCCCATTTTCTTCACTTCTCCCAACCCCTGGCAACCACCATTCTAACCTCTGCTTCTTTGTGTTTGACAATTTTAGCCTCAACTAATAAGTGTGTGTGTGTGTGTGTGTGTGTTCAAAGAAAAACCATAACACTAGTGTTCTACTCAAAATAGTTTAGGAAAATATTACATTGTCCTTATATTCCAAATATAATTTTTCAAATAAATGTTTGCTATTGAATATCAGAAAAACATCAATAAGTTTAATGACTTTTTAAGATTTAGAAAGTTGAATGACTTTTAAGAACATTTTATTCTCTTGTTTGTTTGTAAGAGCTCTTTAAGAGTAAATGGTCTAAAATAATTGGGAAAAAACACTATAGGTAATATTGGTTATACAGGAGATAATCTTGATACTGAGAGTAAATTCAAGTGGATATTTAGAGTGAATAAAACAAATAATGAAACAGGAAAAAATGCTAAATTGTATTTCTAAAACCATGCATTTTTTTCTTTGCTTCTTAATCTGAACAAAGTAAAAACAAAAACTCCACTTAATTCATCTTTATATCCGCGGGATGACATTTTATGATTAATATGATTATAAGGACTATCAAGCCAAAACAATATGATGGTAGGTACATATTGTGGCATAAGAATGTTTTCTTGAGTCTCAAGTCATGGAAAATAGTGGTCATTTCTTCCAACTTAGCTACAATTATTTTATTCAAATTGTGTGGAGTTTTTTTCATCTTGAAAATAAACCCATCCTTTCTGATGAGCAAGACATTACTCTAGGTATTGTGGTAACTCCCAAGTGATTCCTAGGGTCTAACGTAAGCAAAGACCACAACCTTCCTGCCAGCAGGAGCTGGACAGACCATGTGGCTAACATGCAGGAAGATGGATGGAGCTCATTTGCCTCCATTATAGTGATGGTGGTGAAAGATGAACACCAGCCCAGTGCAGAAAGTTAACCTCTTTCAATTCTAGCCAGATATTGAGAAACCATAAATCTATAGTTTTATGTGAAATCTCGTAATTTTTTAAATGTTGCAATCAAGCCTAGATTTAACACACTGCTTGGGCCAACAATGTGCAAACCACTCTTTGAGCCAACAAGATGAGGCCAAAAAACACTGACCTGTGGGCCACCAGTTTGTGACTTGGATGTGGGGACTCCATTGGGGCCTCTCACTGATACCTTATGTCTGTAATATATTGCTTCCTGGAATCACTCCCTTGGTAGTAGGCCAGCACTCAGGATCTTGGGGAGGTCATCTGCATTCAGGATTGGTAACCTTTCTGGACTATTGGAGGGGAGCATGGGGCCCAGGCTTGAGCTAATGGCTTCCACAGAGATGCAGCCACTTTCTTTCAAAGAAGCTAAGTCATAACATGCATCCCTGGGCTTTTTTTTTTTTTTTCAAAATTCATTGATGTGAAACCAGGCCATGACTATATTTTTGCAAATCTTTTTATATTCTCCAACAATAAAACAAAATAGACCAAACATTTTAAATGCCATAACTGTTAAAACGCCTACTCAAACCTAACTACTTCACAGTGACTAGAAGAGGACTCCGTATCTTCTCTGAAAGTCAAAGATGAACATAGGAAAAGTTAAATAAAATGCCTACTCAACCATAGCAATACTTTCATACACAAATGGTTAAGTTGATGACACATTGCTTTTGCTTTAATAATAATAGGGTTGGAAGGTAGTTCCATTTTTAATTTTTTGAGAAAACACCATACTATTTTCCACAGTGGCTGTGCCAATCTACATTCCCACCAACAGTGCATGAGGGTTCCCTTTTCTCCATATCCTCACCAGCACTTGTTTGTTGATTTATTGATGATAACCATTCTGACAGGTATGAGGTGATATCTTACTGTGGTTTTATTTTGCATTTCTCTGATGATTAGTGACATTGAGCATGTTTTCATATTTCTGTTGGCCATCTGTATGTCCTTTTTGGAGAAGTGTGTATTCAGGTCCTTGACCCATGTTTTAGTTGTTTGTTTTTTTAACGTTGAATTGTATAAGTTCTAATATTTTGGATATTAACCCCTTATCAGAGGTATCATTGGAGGATATGTTCTCCCATTCAATGGGTTATCTTTTCATTTTGTTGATGGTGTCCTTTGCTATGCAAAAACTCTTTAGTTTGATGTAGTCCCATTTATTTATTGTTTCTTTTGTTTCCCTTGCCCAAAGAGACATATCAGGAAAAAATATTGCTATGAGAAATGTCTGAGATCTTATTTACCATGCTTTCTTCTAGGATTTTTATAGTTTCAAGTCTTACACTGAAGTCTTTAATCCTTACCTGAGGATCTTTTTCCATTGATTTCTAAAGACAATGGAAAGAGAGAAGGAGGGAGAGAGAGATAGAGAAACATCTACATGAGAGAGACACATGGATTGATTACCTCCCACACATGCCCCTACTGGGACTGGGGAACCTGAAATCAAGGTATGGGCCCTTAACTAATAATCGAACCCAAGACCATTTGGTCCACAGCCTGACACTTTAACTACTAAGAAAAACTGGTCAGGGCAGTCTTTAATCTATTTTTAGTTTATTTTTGACCCAGCAGTTTCACTTTTAGGAATATAATTGAAGAAACCTGAAACACAATTGGAAAGAATATATGCAATCCTATGTTTATTGCAGCATTATTTACGATAGCCAAGATTTGGAAGTAGCCCAAGTGCCCATAAGTGGATGAGTTGATAAAAAAAATAAAGTGTTACATTTACACAATGGAATACTAAGCCGTAATAAAGAAAGAATTCTTACCTTTTGCAACAGCATAGATGGACCTGGAGAGTATAATGCTAAGTGAAATAAGCTAGTCAGAGTAAGACAAATACCATATAATTTCACTTATATGTGGGATCTAATGAACAAAATAAACAAAATAGAAACAAACACATCTATACAGAAAACATCTTAGAGGGAGAGGGTTGGGGTGGCCTTAGTGAAAAAGGTGAAGGGATTAAGAAAAAAAACTCCTCATAGACACAGATTACCAGAGGAAAAGGGGAGTAGGGGAGATAGAAGAGAGTAAAGGGTGGGTAAATGATGATGGAAGGAGACTTGACTTGGGGTGGTGAACACACAATACAATATACAATATACAGATGCTGTATTGTAGAACTGTGTACCTGAAAACTATATAATATAAAACTATATAACGTCACTCCAATAAAATCAATAAAAAATAGAATAATAACAGGGTTTTTTATTTTTGCCATAGAATTCAAGATACCAAATACAGTGGCAGCTGCCAACTTTTGTTAATACCTTAATTGATCAGAATACATTGCTCATTGCTTAAGATTTAGAGACAAAATAAAATATATGAAATAAGATACAATGAAAGAATTTTGCTATTTTTTTAACAGGAGACTCCAATTACAAAATAAGAATGACTAAGGGAATCATGGGAAGTTCATTTTCACAAAATTTAGCAAATATTTTTTGAGTTTCTACCATATGTTCAATGTGATGATAAGAAAGAAAGAATCGGTTTCCTGAACTCAAGAGACCCCAAATCTGGAAATTTGTGATGAAGATGTATCTTTGAAGAAGATATAACTAAAGTCTTCTACCTGAAAGTTATCCCAAGATCAAGAGAGAAAATTGAAGTAGAATTCTACAAAACCTGATATTAAAAGTATAGAGAAAGAAAACCTCAGTAGGTAATAAAAATGAAGAGGGGAAAAAAAGTATTTTGACAGAAGCCTTAAGAAGGAAGGCTATCCAGAAGAATGCAAAGATAAAGTTGTATCTAATAATGTCAAGTACTTCAGAAGTTCAAAGACAATGGGGCTGACTTGTTTGGGGGAAGAGAAGGTAAGATTCAATAAGTGGTTTTAGCAGCACTATAGGGGAAAACATCAGATATCAAGGGACAAATTGTGGATAGGAAGAGCAAGAAAAGAATAGCCAATCATATTGGGGAGTTTGACATCAAAGGAACTTGTTATATTGAATGATTAGTAAGATCAAGAGAAGGTTAAGTTTTCTCTTTTAAAGAAGAGAGAAGATACAAAGGAGAAAAAAATAAAGTATGAAAAAGTAAGCAATTTATGGGTGGATTCTGAGGATGATGCAAAGTTCTTAGAGGAAGTATAGGTGGAAAGAAGAATCATTCCCTATAAGACAGAAAACAAGGAACTGAGGTGATGGGAATATAGAGAAATTGGCATCTGAGAGAGATGAGCAAAGTCAGCAACACTTAGGATAAACTTCATTCTGTGTATAGAAGGAGTTGAGTCAATATATTAGAGATGTCAGGGTGATGAGACAAAGGAGGTTGGCAAGTGCTGCTATCAGAAATGTGATAGGGGTTTAGCAAAGAGTATCCTTTTTTTCTACTACTTCCTTACATATGTTGTTATATTTTCACTTACCTTTTTTTTCTCCCAAAGTATAAACTCTTGTGTTTGTTTTGTTAATCCTCACCCTAGGATATTTTTCTACTGATTTTTTAGAGAGACAGGAAGGGAGGGAGAGAGACACAGGGGGAGAAAAATCAATGTGAGAGAAACACATGGACTGGTTGCCTCCTGCTTGTACCCCAACCAGGGCCAGAGATCTGGCCTGCAACCAAGGTATGTGCCTTTGACCAAAATCAAACCCAGGACCCTTCAGGCTGCAGGCAGACACTCTACCCATTGAACCAAATCAGCTAGGGCCCAAAGAGTAAAAATAGGATGCATGAGTGGTTATCCAGTGTACCTAGCATCATTCTATATTTATAAAAAATATTAATTCATTTTATGTGTTAAAAGCATATAATAACAATAGGTGCTTTCCTGCTATGATCAAGATTAAAGCATCTGCACAAGAACATCTTGGTTGCTTCCAAGTTTTGGCAATTGTAAATAAAGCTGCCACAAGCATCATGTGAAAGTTTTGAGTGGACATGTTTTTAACTCCTTTGGGTAAACACCAAGGAGCTCAACTGCTGCACCACGTGGTAAGAGAATACTTACTCTAGTCATAAACCACCAAACTGCCTGTGTTCTGGAGTGGCTGCACCCTGATGCCTTCCCAGCAGCCATGGGTGAGAGTTCCTGCTACCCCACCTCTGAGTCAGCACTCAGTGTTGTCAGTGTCCTGGATTTTGGCCATTCTAACAAGTGTGTCATGCTATCTCACTGTTGTTTTAAGGTCTATTAATTTTTTAAAGCATATATAATATAATACACATCTCTTGCAAACACTTCTTGATCTCAAATAAATAAAATTAAAGCTTTTGTTGTTATACCTTAATAGAGAAATAAATCTTCAAAAAGGAAAAACAAAAGATTTTCTGGCTCATTATCCTATAAGATTGTTAAGGTCTCAGGTTTCATTGTTGTTTGTGTATTTTATTTTGTTTTTGTAAGAAACACAAAACTATTTGAAGTTATACCATATTCAGCCAAGTATTGTTACCTACTTTTTTCATGTACATAAACCTATCCTACTCCATAAGAATCATAAGCAACTTGAAAGCAAAGCAAATGTTATTTACTGTTTGGCCACTCCAAAACAATTAGGACTGAAATCTATACTAATAAAAGGGTAATATGCTAATTAAACCAGATAGACCGGACATTATTACAGACATCCTTCCTGACAAAACTAGGGGGGTGACTGGCCTGAAAACTGCCAGCGGCCCCTCCCCCAGGTCAGCCCTGCCCCCCAGCAGGGACCCCCACCCCAATCGGGGGTGTGGCCAGCCTGCAAACCTCACATGGCCCCTCAACCAGGCCAGCCCCACCTTTAGCAGGGACCCCACTCTGATAGGGGGCCCCCTTCAGGGAAGGCCAGACGACCCCCATTCATACACCAGGCCTCTATCCTATATAATAAAAAGGTAATATGCAAATTGACCCTAATGGCAGAACAACCAGAACGACCACTGGGCCAGTCACTATGAGGTGCACTGACCATCTCTTATCCCTTTCCCGAGCCGGCAGGCACCGATCACCCGATGGCAAACTGGGAACCGGGGGTGGGTGGCAACAGGGCACAGGGCTGGCTGTTGGCAGCTGGGGAAGATGGCCCTGATTGCAGGCCAGGCTTACGGACCGTACGCACACACGAATTTTGTGCACCAGGCCTCTAGAATGTATATAATAGGTTTCCTAAATTTAGAATTTAACTTTAAAATATTTAGTCACTTCTCATTTAGAAAAAGTAATTTGACTCACAGAGGCCCTAAATCAGGGTGGCTAGGTTCACATTTTCTTTTTGGTTAAGTATAAAATGAAGCAAATGGTGTGTTTGGCTAGATCAACTCATTCTCTAAATGAATAAATGGACTGAATGTTTTTATTCCATATAATATGCCTTTGTAATACCTTTTTATAAAATACAACCACAAAACATTGTTGTGGGTAATGTTCTCTGAAGGAGAGAGAGAAAAGAAAAGAGAAAGATAGATTAAGTGACTGCTCTATTGACCTCTATTTTTGGAGAAAGAATCAGCCTGACTTTCCAGTTCTGAATCAATAAATTTGTTGCACAGTGTTGGGAAGACAGTCACTCAGATCTGCAGTTTGCTCATCCACATTCCAATCCCTAACTTTTTCTCCCAATATAAATATGACTCTATATGATTTCTATCGTGATATATAATGTCTACATGCATCTATTGTCACACTAATTATATATAAAAGGCTACTATGCAAAGTGTCCCCTCAGGAGTTTCACTGGGAGTTCAATCGCTCACTATGATGTGCGCTGACCACCACAGGGGTGGCACGGAACAAAGGAAGGCCCTGGCCAGCATATGGCAGCTGGGGAAGGGAGGTCTCAGCTGGCAGTCTGAAGACCCCGATTGACCCTGATTGACCCTGATTGCCGGCCAGGCCTGGGGACCCTACTCATGCATGAATTTCGTGTACCAGGCCTCTAGTATTTTATAAAAACGATGCCAGAACTCATTTGGTCTTACAGATATGAGCATTGGCTGGGATGGCTTTGTTTTATAGAATTCACTTCTATATGTATCTGTTAGCTTTTGGTATAATAAATTCTGTCTAACAAATGACTCCAAAACTAAATAGGTTAAAACTGCAATCAGTCTCACAGATCTGAGTGTTGTGGGGGTAATCACCTTCAGTCTGTGGGTGTGTAATTTGGGTCTTTATTACAATTCTCTCATGGTTTTTGGACCCAGAGGATGGTCAGAGTATGTTGTTCTTATGGTGATGATAAGATATTTAAGAGAGAAAGCCTCATCATGTAGCCACATTTTAAGCCCCTGCTGTGTCCTGTCTAGGAAGAGCTCATCGGACAATACAAATGTAAGGAGGCCAATGTAAGGAGGGCAGAGATGTGCCCTCCAGCTTTTGTTTTGAATTCTATGTAATAGAGTATAAATACAGAGTAATGAACTGAGCCAATAATCCTATCTAATAAAGACGGAATAAGCTAATTAACCCTCATGCCGTCACAAAGATGGTGGCACCCACAGCCAAAAAAGAGGGAATATGCTAATTGACTACCCCACCCTCAAAGATAGCAGCACCCACAGCCACAAGATGGTGGTACCCAGTCACTTCAGCCCAGCCAGGGTGGCAGGCATGCGGCAAGGCTGGGCCTGCCCCAAGGCAGGCCTGGCTGCTCCGTGTGCTTGCCTCCAAAGACCCCCAGATCCCTCAGCCCCCCAACCACCAAAGGCCAGTTTGAGGTGCAGGCAACCCTTGGATGGAGGCTGCCCAGGTGACACTTGAGGTGCAGGCAAGCCTTGGATGGCGGCTGCCCAGCTGCCCAGGACTGCCTGAGGCTCAGGTAACCAGGATCAGCCGAGGCTTGTGCTGTCGGCAGTGGCAGCAACAGAAGTGTGATGGGGCGTCACCGTCCCTGGATTGCTGGGTCGCTTCCTGCCCCTGAGGGCTCCTGGACTGTGAGAAGGGGCAGGCTGGGCTGAGGGACTCCGCCTCTAGTGCATGAATATTCATGCACCAGGCCTCTAGTTCAATATAAAAAAAAACTTCTGATTTTGGAGTTCTCACACAATTATTTACACTTTTCAAATCTTTTGTCCCATTATTTCTTTTTTATTTCTGCTCAACCTACATTCTCAACTCAAATGTAATTGAGAAACTGGTAGAGAGAAAATTTCCAAAGAAGAAATTGTAATATTTTCTTTTTTATAAGCATTCTTTATGTGATATAGAAGACAGGATGCTGAATATAATAGTCCATCTTTATTTGTATTTAATCTATTAGAGTCTTTCTTGCTACTACATTAAATTTTTAATTTTGAGGCTAATTTTATCTACCTTTCATAATCCATGATAATTTACCAATTCATTCTCCTTTCTTAATTAATATTTCATTTACCAGGATAATGAAATCAATAATGCCTAAATCATTTCAGATTATAATTTTTAAATAAAGCATAAAGTTAGAATTTGGGAAAATGTATTTTAAAAAATATTTAAAAAACAGATCATCTGCAAAACAAATGGAATGGATTATGGAAATAAATAGAATGGAATAGAATAATGAATACAATGGATTTAAGTGGATGTAAGTGAAACAATAAGCTAGTGAAATTGATTTAGGTGGTACACTTTATATTGTCAAACTGATAAGCAGTCACTTTTCTTCATACTATGAATTACCTACATTTCTCCTCTGTCTCACATTCAAAAAAGTGTTGACAAATTACTTATGATGAGGAACCTAATCATGAAACAAAATAATCCTCCATCTCAGGTAATGTGGTCAAAACTGGAGCACTAAAAACATCACTAATCTATCAATTAATTCTTTTTTTTTAAGACCTATATTATTGGCTGATTGCAAATTAGTTGCCAAAACAATTCTTTACATACAGAAGCTAGATTTAAAGGACAGACCATGCCAAAGCAGAGAAATATAAGAATCACAATTTGGCCAAACTTGGATAGTGCACACTGATCTCTAAAAGCCCACTCAGAAATGCATAAATGTTGCCCGAGTATTGAGACTAACTTCAGGGTCATCACCAGGAGGATGTTAAATAAAATGGTTTATCCATGATATTAATATTAATGTTAATATTAATATGTATGCATATCAATATTAATATGTATGCATATCACTTTTACACACATTCACAAATATATTAAACAAAACAATAGTAAATAACACGTGGGAAATTTTTCAGAAGAAGATTACCATAAATAACATAATTGTTTGTGTGCATCAATAAGGAGACAAACACAGCAGTTATTTTAACTCAGAAAAATAATGTAAATAATTGTTGATTAGGCATCAGGTTGTTAACTAAGTAACTGGGAAGGAAAGGACAACCACAGAATTAGGAGGTAATAATTAGAGTGGCAGCCAGCACTGCTTGGGCTGCGGGGAGAAGAAGAAAGTTATTAAATCTCAGATGCTTGGTGGAAGGGCCCTGAGGAACTGGAACTCAGCTTGTAGGGGCTAGGGCCCACTGCTTAAATATGGCTGCTGTCCCTGAGAAGTCTCAGTAGGGCCAAGCCCCTGGATTTAAAGAGGGGTCTGGGGTGGCTGGGGCTGGTGTTTCTGAGAAAGACTGAGGAAGCTAATCCTGCAAGTGTTAGAAAGACTGCAAACTGATTTCAGCTGTTCTTGCAGAAAGGAACTGCCACTGCCCAGGCACAGAGCAGCGCTGTGGCATCTCAGAGGCAAGCTAGTGGGTGCC
>NW_006286673.1:788299-796066 GCF_000327345.1 Myotis davidii
CTATTGAAATAATCTGCTCAAATTTTTGAATTATTAAGTGCCTAAATGTCAATAGTAGGTAGACAACAGTGTTGAGAATCAAGAAACGGACATCAATGTGATTATGAGAAAAGAAAGTTAAAGAAATGAAAAATGACAATGACACAAAGACATACTAGTGAAGGAATGACTGTGAGTCTGAAAGAAAATAAACCTGGAGGAGAAGAAATATTTAAGGTCGTACTAGAGTATATATCTGAAAGTACAGCAATTTAATTTAAAAAGGACATTCATATCCTGTGCCCAAGAGTGTCATGAGAGCAGGCACCATTATATTAAATAACAATTGCTCTGGGGAAGAGGTACAAGCAAATTTACTAAGGTACTTAAAATTGTACTGGAGAAGCAATTTTTTAAAATTCCACTGGGAGCAATAATTCATTGGCAACAATATTAACTCGACAGAACGTTTCCAGTTCTAATTTTATAGGACCAGATGAGGTTCTCATTTTTGTTCTCTACATTATATATATTTAAGTACCCTTCTCTGAACTTTAAAGAGAGATAAAAATTGGAAAAAAAGTGGTAGATATCCTCAAGAAAGTGTGCTACTTTTAAAAGTGTTAGCTCTTATATCACTAATGAAATATTAAAAACTAATAAGGTTAACCAAAAATGACGTCTTCATTTGTAAAATCTGTATGAAGGAAGAAGCTTGTTTTACTGATCTGCTCATGTCCTAGTGAGTGTTTACTGTGCACTCAGGATGAGATGAGAGCAGCATGGATCAAGGGAGAGAGTGCTGGATTTTTTCCACCAATATCTGCTTGAATCCCCTCTTTCTGTTTGCTTTCCTTTTGGCTCCACTCCATATGTGTACTTTTATCTGAGAGACGGGCATAAAAATACCTGCTCTGCTAACTTCACAGAGGTTTAGTAAAAATAGAATAAAAGATTAGGTCTGAGAGCTGTCCAAAAATATTAAATAACTCTCTCAGGGCGTGAGCCAATTTTATGTGAGGGCAGAAGAAAGAAACTAAACAAGTGACAGACGAAATCTAATATGTGATTAAGTGCTCAAAAGAGTGGTACGTACAGAAAGTGCCACAGGGTTTCAGAAAACAAGGGACGCCAATATGGGCTGAACTGGATGTGATTATAAAGGTCCCCAATGACTCACTCCGTGCCTGGATATGTGGTCTTCCCTCTAACCCAAATCCTCTATGTGACCACTTCAGCCTGTTTTCATTTGTTCTGACCCCAGAGTCGCCCGCCAAGCATTTTGCTGTTATTAAGTCATTCTTCAACCTTCCTTCCTTTTGGACTCCTGATCCAGCATTGAGTACAGGAAATGGGTTCTAGGCTAACATGCTCCACTAATCTGCTATCTTGGGAGAGTTACAGTTCTTTCCCACTATGATTCCCTGACTTCTAAGACTCTCTGAAAAACACTCTGTGTACTCCATGAAGCAATTCTGCCACACTTTTTAAATGATCACCACTTCTTCCCTCAGCCATGCTTTCCAGTCCCTAAACAAAGTCTTCATTGTCTCACACCCATTCTCTCCCATTCTGATACCCTCCCTTTCAGTGCTATGCTCTCATCCACATCACAACCATACCACTTCCTAGGCTCGCGAATGCTTGCAAGTTTTCCTATGCACATCTCATGATAGATATGGCTTTCCAAATACTTTTTCTCTTTCCTAGGGTGATATCATACATTTATAGGTTTAAGGGGCACTGACTTTCGTAAAAACCTAAGTAAATTTACCAACTGTGTTCCAAGGAGTACCCTCCAACCTCTTCTTATGTTATTTAAATAACTGAACTTTCCCTGTGCTTTTAATTGAGGATGATTGGCCATAGCCATGACTTAATTTGCAGCTATAAAAGTATACCTGGTAATATAAGAGACAGGCAATTTGAAATAAATTCTGCACTCATAAGATTGTCCTGTAATCTCCAAATCAGTTGATGTGGCAGGGGTGGCACAATTGGGGGACCTTGAAAGAGATGAGAGTGAGACAGGTAGAAGCTTCTGAATGTATTCATGGGGCTCAGGTGTGGATAAAAAGTGGACTGACCTCAGGGTACCAGAATCTTGCCTTCCTTTCAAGGGCAACTCACATCCTGCCTTCTGAAGCTCTTTTCCAGGATGCTGCTCCTCCCACCCACTGGCTTACTCTCCTCTGAACCATTATAGCACTTTTTGTCTCCCCTCCTGCTTTCCTCACTAAGAATTAGCATAGACTGCAGCAGGTAATTATAAACATGTTTTTAGATGCATGTACACATTCACTCTTATCAAATAGTTGCAAGCCATGGAAGGCAGGAACACATTTTGTACATTTTCCCCCAGAGTCTAAGACTAAACTCTGTGTCCACAGATGCCCCATTAGTATGGAGTGGGAACTAGGGGGTGAGTAAAGTGGTCAGATGCATGACCAAATGAGAGATTGCTTATCCTTAAGCAGAACTGTGCACTTACAAGACAGTTTCTTCATTCTCCTTCAGGGCATGTCCTACAGTTGTTTTGAGCATTAAAGGAGTTAATACATGTAGATTGCTGTCCTTCACCTGGCACAGGGCATGTACCCAGCAGATAGTAGTGATTGCTCTGACGATCTGTGGGCTGCTTGAAGGTTAAGGACAGCCTTTTATTTGTTCACAAGAATGACACCCCACCCAAAGTGAGAGTTCAGAAAATAATTCTCAATGGAAAACAAAATGAATTGGTGGTAAAGATGCCCCAAAACTCCATATGTTTGATTTCAGAATAAATAATCTAATTCCACTAAAGCAAATGGCAGGAGATAATCTGGTTTAGTTGTAATAAAATGTTGTTGCAAATGCTCTGGTAGTAATCACAGTGAAACACTGCAGGGTCTAAAGACCAAAGAAAACAAATAATCAGAAATAAAGCTAGCAATAAGATGTTCTGAATATAGTTCAGGAAGAGGAAAATTTCCATTCTGAAGATGTGGCATACATACCTAAATCCTTGTGTGCATGCTAGCTATTGAAACTGAGTCATCTCTTACTCACAAACCAGAGATGTTAGTGAAAGACATGATAAGGGGTTAGTGTATTCTTATCAATGGGTTGATTTCACAACCAAAGTCACATGCAGCGGAGTTCTTATTTACAAAGTCAGACTACTTTTGATGTCAAACATTGTGATGGGAATGTTATATGTGTTATATCTTCTAATCCTCACATTGGCCTGAAAGACAGGCACTATATTATCCACACATTTGTCCCATCAGACTCAGAAAAATGTAAGTCACCCAATAAGTAGGTAAACTAGAACTTGAAGCAGCACTTAATACCTTTAGATGGAAATTGAAAAGTTTATACTTATTCAAGTTAGATATTATGAAAGGAGAGCATACTCAAGAAACGTGGGCATAGACAAACCACCACAAAACTAGTCACAGTTGCCATGAGAAGAACTGATTTTTGTCAGAAGTACCGTGATGGGTAGAATGTGGGTAACAGAGTCAATAATGAGGGTGAAGACACCTTACATGTGAACCTCAGATTTCAATAATTCCATCGCTTTTCATGCAGATATCAGAATGTAAATATTGTCAAGCCAGAATTTAAATGTTGGGATGAATACTAAAGCAATCTACCTACTGAACTAAAATTCTCAAGGCAGGAGGTGAAAAATGTTGGGGAAAAACCAATAAGGCAGACCCTGGGAGTATTCTAAGTCTGGACATCTAGTTCAAATAAATTTTAGTAGTGGAAGACTAGCATCACTTACACACTGCCATGTGTTTGACATTGCTAGTGTGGAGCATGGGGAAGCCAGTCATGATTTACTTCAGTGGACATAGGTGACCTTCACACCAGAGTGCTTCAGCTCACTTCCAGCAGGGCTGACTCTGTTACCCACATTCTACCACACAAAACCCTGCTCTGCACCCATAGGTAGGTGGGCTTTCCATTCATTTGATATGTCCTAAATGCACAAGTCATTAAAAACTATTACATCTACAGCCTGATACCAATTCGTGTGTGTGTGTGTGTGTGTGTGTGTTTTCCCCACACCACCAAGCAATTCTTTGACAATTCAACTCAATTCTGACACCATCTACCTGGAGATAGCATCAGATTCCACAGATTAAGGGTTCAGTCCTAAATGACTTCCCCACCCACTTCAGACACCAATCGTAAGTCTAGGTATCATCTGTATTTTTGACACAGCTGTAGGTTCCAGCACCCTATTCCTGGCTTCCATTAATTTTCTAGAGCCCTCACATAAGCTCAAAGAAATAGTTTACTTACTGGATTGCCAGTGTATGTAAAAGGATATAACTCAGGAGCCAGATCGAAGAGATGCATAGGGCAAAGTATATGGGACAGGGTGGGGAGATTCCATGCCCTCTCCCATCTGGAGGGTTTTTATGTAGATTTCATTACATATACATGATTGATTAAATCATTGGCCATTGTAGATTGACTCAACCTACAGGTACCAAGACAGAGGCCTGGAATAAATTCCCTGCTCCACAACCGAGGGCTGATAGTGGTGCAGCAAATTCTTCCCCAATCCTCCAGATCCCTCTCTGGGAAGGACTGTTCTAGAGAGGAAAGGAGACAATGCCCAGTGTGCTTCACACAGTTGTGGAAACAGAGAAAGTCCCTAGTATGTAGTAACTATCTTGTCACTCAAGCAGCTGCCACTTCCTGGCGATTTCCTTCTTCACTTTATGCTATTCTGTCTTTTTGCTCCTACTTTTCATACTGTAAATCTGATATCTAACCAAAGATAGCAAGTTCCATCAGAGCCTCTATTTTATAGTTTGGCCTTTTGTTTTGACATTGTCTAAACCACCTTACAGTATACAAAGTGTTTGATAAATCCTTGGTGAGTTAAAGGGATTTGTGTATTAACTAGAGGCCCCGTGCACAAAATTCATGCAGGGTGGGGGGTGGGGTACAGCCCAGCCCGCACCCTCTCCAATCCGGGACCCTGTTTGTATTGGTTTATTTGATTCTTCTTACACGTTGAAAGGGGTGGCAGGGGAGTGTCTGCCAGACATGGTTTCCTTCTGCTTATTCACCAGAGCTGCCCTGTGTGATGCCTTTTCCCTTCCTTCCCAGCTGTCCAGAGCTAACCTGCATGAGATCGCCAGGGATGAAACTGGGGCCCCTTTTGTATTGCGTGGAGATTTCACACCACAGGAACCTGCCTGATCCAGGGAGGGCTGGCATCATTCACTGCTGGAAAGGCTTGATTTAAACCAAGCCTCCATTGCCACCGCTTAGACAGGCGCTGGATGAACCATTTGAGGAGGGTTTATCATCTGTTCTGGCTGTTTCCTTGGAAACCACAAACTCAAGATATCAGAGCCAGGGCTGGGAGCTTCGTGGCTCTCCTCAGTCAGCTGCTGAATTTACTTGAAGGGTGTAGAATAATTTGTAAACGATACTAAAGTGTGTACAATTAGGTCAAAGCATTATGCAATTGTTTTCGATTAATTTGTACAATTGAGGGTCCTGAGTGTTTGCGGATGTCCGCTCTCACAGAGCATAGTGATTTTAACTATTGAATTTAACCAAAGTCTCCAGTGACTCTTTCAGCTGGGCGGCCTCTGGGCAGGGCATACCTTGCCTGCTCGTGCCTCCACCCTTGGCTACTTCCGTTGGGGGCCACTCCTAGGCCAGGCGGCACAGTTGCTTGCTTACGACCCCTGGCCAGGCAGCTTCAGGGCTGGGCAGTGCCACCGGCCACACCACCCTCACTGGTGGCCACTTCCACCGGGGCACTCCAGGGCCACGCCTGACTGGTCGTGACTATTAAGCACCTGACTGGTCGTGACTAATTAGCATATTTGGGCTAATTAGCATATCCATCTTTTATTATAAAGGATAAGAAAGTAGATAGCAAGCTTGACATATGAATAAATATCACGTGACTAGGGGGGAACAAAGAAAAGGAATTGTGTCTAAAAGAACCCAGAAAAGGAAATGGGTAGAGGTGCTTATGGTAATAGCATCCAATAAGAAAATGATGCAAGGTAGTGATCCATGTATTCACCTTGGTTTCAAAATGAATGACATGAAGTTACTATTCTTACTATATTATTAGTTTATGTCCTATTCTCTCTCTTGCCTCCACAGACTGATTTTATAACTGTGGGTGATGCTTTAAAAGGGGAGAAGATAGAGCCATCAAAAGACTGGGTCTTTATCATGGTAGCAAGATGGATACCAGCCAATGGCAGTTGTGTGCAGAACAGTGTCTAAAAATTCACAAAAATAAATTTATATATATATGAAAAATAACTTTGATTTCGGGATTAAATTTTCTGATTTGTTTTCTCTACCAAGTGGTGGACTTTTTGACTTGTCAGAAGACTCTTCATTCACTGTAGACCTATTTTTCTATCTTTTCCTAAGGACAGCTCATGAGAGTTAGAATGAAGAGATTTGCACTACTAGATATTGCAATTTTAACAAGAGTATATCCAGGAGAATACCAAAGCTCAGCCAATTACACACACAAAAAAATATTTATTTAACATATGCAACATAATTTTTTTAGCTTGTAATACTTTTATTATATTCTCCATTTAGGCAAATAAATATTTTGAGTAATGAATTACCCTATGTTCCTAATAAAAACTTTATATTCTGACATACACTTATGTGTAAAGGCCCAACACATGGGTTAATAATACAAAGCAAAGATCTACAGAGCTAGTTCATCTTTGGTGTGAAAGGCCCATTGCATAGTACATCAGTTACAAAAAAGAGTCCAAAAATAGTTGCTAAATGAAATAATCTGCCCTATATAATAAAAGGCTAATATGCAATAGCAGAACAACCAGAACAACTGAATAACTGGTGGCTATGATGTGCACTGATTAACAGGGGGCTCTCGCGGAAGATGGTGAGCGTCGGTCCCAGTGGGATGGTCCAACAGGTGAGTGGGGGCACCAGACTGAGGTGGGGAGCTGGTCGCTGTCATTGGGGCAAGCCTCTGGTGGTTACTGAAAATTCTTTGCTCCCACATGCTGTGGTCCCACCTGGTGCTCACACCTGTTGTGGGCACTGGCCCTGCTTACACCTGCTGCTGGCACCAGAACCACCACTTGCACTCACTGCTGGCAGCTGGCGCCAGCCCTGATTGCTCGGTGCCATCAGTAAGTGAAAGCAGAGGCTACCAGCCCTGATCACCCCTCAGGGCTTCTCCACCTCCTCCTGCTCCTGAGGGGCGATCAGGGCAGAAGCTGCTACTCACACCTGCTAACGATGCTGGCCGCACTCATACCCGCTAGTGGTGCTGTCCCCAATCTCTCCACACCTTCAGTAGGTGCAAGCGGGGCCGGAGCTCTGGTGGTGGGAGTGGGGTTATTGGCAGAGAGGACCAGGGCCCATGGTAGGAGGGGCTGGGCAGGGGCATGGAGGATTGGCTGAGACCTGCCCCTATGCCCACCGCAGCCTCATGGCCCACAGTTCCTTTCAAGGTGCGTGAATTCATGCACTGGGCCCTTAATATATATATTGCCAGGGACTTTCACATCTGAAACGACTTAATGAATGACCCAACAGGCTGCATGGGGTGACCAGGCCGGCAGGGGGGTTAGTGAGGGATGACCAAACAACTGAGCAGCAGGCTGCCTGGGGTGACCAGTACAGCAGGGAGGCACTGAGGGACAACCAGGCTGGCAGAGTGTGTCAGTGAGGGGTGACCAGGCCTGCAGGGGGTGCAGTGGGGGTGACCAGGCCAACAGGGTGCCAGTTGGGAGTGACCAGGCAGGCAGGGAGGCA
>NW_006286673.1:796277-797168 GCF_000327345.1 Myotis davidii
AGGGGTAATCAGGCTGACAGAGGGGCCAGTTAGGGGTGATCAGGCAGGCAGGCAAGTGAGCAGTTAGGAGCCAGTGGTCCTGGATTGTGAGAGGGATATCCGACTGTGGTTTAGGCCCGATCCCCAGGACTGTGGGTAGGCAGCTTCGCCCAGGGCACAGCCGCAGGTGCCCAGGACCGTGGGACAGATGGCTTGTCCCTCTCCCAGGCCACAGGTGCAGTCACTGGCGCTCAAGACCATGGGGACCGTGAGACATGCGGATTGTCCCTCTCCTGGGCTATAGGTGCAGGGATGGCAGCTTGCCCCTCTCCCAGGCCATAACCCCAGATGCTGGTGCCCAGGACTGTAGGGTGGATGACTTGTCCCTCTCCTGGGATGCAGCCCCAGCTTCTGGAGCCTGGGACCACAGGATGTGTGGCTTGTCCTTCTCCTGGGCAGGGCCGCAGGGCTGGCTGGCGCCCGGTGTTGTGGAGCATGTGGCTTGTCCCTCTCCCAGGCCGCTTAATGAATGACCCAACAGGCTGCATGGGGTGACCAGGCCGGCAGGGGGGTTAGTGAGGGATGACCAAACAACTGAGCAGCAGGCTGCCTGGGGTGACCAGTACAGCAGGGAGGCACTGAGGGACAACCAGGCTGGCAGAGTGTGTCAGTGAGGGGTGACCAGGCCTGCAGGGGGTGCAGTGGGGGTGACCAGGCCAACAGGGTGCCAGTTGGGAGTGACCAGGCAGGCAGGGAGGCAGTGGGGGGCGACTAGGCTGGCAGGGGAGCCAGTGAGTGGTGACCAGGCTGGCAGGGGGGAGAATTTGAGGGCAACCAGGCTGGCAGGGTTGCAGTAAGGGGCGACCATGCTGGTTGGAGGGGCAGTTAGGGTGACCAGGCTGGCGGGGGGGG
>NW_006286673.1:797334-797873 GCF_000327345.1 Myotis davidii
TCCCCCATTCCTCTCTCGCAAGCTCCTTTGTACCTGGCTGGTCCCTGTTCCTCTCTCGTGAGCTCCTTTGTGCCTGTCTGGTCCCCATTCCTCTCTCCCCAGTGTTTAGTGTCTGAGTCATTACGGTGTGATGGCATGATGACAATTTGCATATTAACTCTATTATATAGGATATTTATACCAGCTATATACCTGATCACTTATTTTTTTTAACTGTAAAATATAAAGGTTAAAAAAAATCATTAGTTTTTAAAATATGAGTCTTTGGAGCAACTGTTTTGGTTAATTTAATGTCTCAAATTGACTGAGCCACAAGTGCCCAGATATTTGATCAAACATGAGTCCCCATGTTTCTGTGAGAGTGTTTTTTGGATGAGTTTCATATTTAAATCAGTAGGCTGAGTCAAGCAGATTGCTCTACTTAATGTGGGTGGGCCTCATCCAATCCCTCAAGCCCTGAAAAGCACAAGACGCTAATCCTCTCCTGACTAAGAAGGAATGTATTCTGCCTGACAGCCTTTGAACTGGGACATAGACTT
>NW_006286673.1:797892-804385 GCF_000327345.1 Myotis davidii
AATTCTTCTTGGAGCTGGAACCTGATGGCCTTTGAGCTAAAATTACACCACCAGTTCTCCTGAGTCTCCAGATTCAACTTCAGATCTTGGGGTTTGTCCACCTCCATAATCACAGGAGTGGTTCCTTCTAATGAATGTATCCACTTATTTAGCTAGCTAGCTATTCATATATACACACACACACACCCATACACATCCACCTTCTTTTGTTCTGTTTCTCTGAAGAACCCTGACTAAGACAAGGACTTTGAGCAATTTTCTGCATATTTGCTGATTAGTAGTATTCCTTTACTTTTGAGTGATCTGTGCATGTTCTGTGGCTGTGTATATATATAAGGACATTCTGATGATTGCTATGAACTAAATTGTGCACATTTCTATAGTGTGTCTAAGTAACCTGTTAACTGTCCTCACCGAACTGCCTCCTAAGAAATTCCCAAGAAAGTCTATAAGAAACACCAAATTTTAAGTAAGACTTAAACAAAGAAATATTGATTTAGAAAAAGAGAAAATAATGAATAGCTTTTTCCTCTGGGTCTGAAAAAGAAAGAACAATTAAAATCAAGTTCTGTGCTTAGTCACGATGAACCAGTCCCTGTCCTGGCTGTGTTTCGGGTCGTCATGAGCAGGGCCTCAGACTCCCGCCATCACATGCTAATCTCATAAAATCACAGAGTGAGTTTTTATTTGCATGGGACAGACTTGGTCCATAAAATAACCAACCCTGAAAGCCATTGTCAAGGATCCAAGACAGCTAGCATGGAAAATTAATTAGGGTAAATAGATAAAGAAAAGGAACAGACATTTCCTTTTCTCAGTCGCCTGAAGGTGATCAGCCTGAGGCCTTGACAGAGTGGCTTGGTTTCAGGGAAAAAGTTTCATCCAAAGCTGGTCTGAGCCATCCACCTCCTATGGTGTTAGTTCCTTCCAGCTCCAAGCTTTGGGAAGCAGGTACCACAAAATTTTGTAGTAGCTTTTTCTTCAGTCCACTGCTGGTCTCCATTTGGCATCGTCCTGTTTATCACCTTACACCAGGTGACAGGAGCTTCCTACCAGCCATTAGCTCTTCTAAACTTGGGAGCTGAAAGAGAAGTGACTCTGTGACCCAGCAAAATAGTTTCTATCCCCTGATGTGGTTCTTAAGGATTCATTCAGCTGCTTCTGGTTTTCTAGCCAGAATTTCCTTGAAACATTAAAAAGATCTCCACTTTTACAAAATCAGACCAAAAACGGTTCCTGGCCTCCTCTCTATTGTTCTTTGTGGTTGACCACAGGTTTGCATGTTTCAGACGCAGGAAGCCCAGGGCTCCATGGCCAGAACGCCTTCTCCCAGTGTCTCCATCTCTAACTAGATCAGGAGAGGACATTTCCCAAGCTTCTCTCCACAACATAAAGCAGGACTGTGCAGAGAGGCTCAAAACCCACCATTCACATGAAAAATCTCAGTGTTCATTTCTGCTAACATTCACTGACAGAAAAATAAAAACTGTGAGTTAGGAAAGCCAGGAGGAAATAGAAGTTCAGCTCCAAAACCCAACTGGCCAATTACTAGCCATGGTAGGTGTAATCACTCATTGTTTTTCCTGAGACTAAAATTAAAGCTATTATTATCTCCCTCACTTAATGGTTTAAGTTTAACCAAAGGTTGTAAATATTTTAGCAGGGAAAAAAAAGGCTTTTTCTTAATAGGAACTCATTCAAAATATAGGATAGTAATTAAAGAAAACCACTGGTGTTTACAGTCTATACTTTTATTAAAATGAGCTATGTATGAAAAATTGTGTGTTGTAAATGGTGATCAGGGTCAGGGGAGAGGATCATCTCTTTTAAGCTAAATATAAATAATTCTTATGTTTCCCTAATGGCATATGCTATCTTGGATGTTTGATATAATTCATAACACACAAAAATGTATAGTATTTAGTAAAAAGACATAAAAATATTTCTAGTTTCCATTTTCCACCACAAAATGATGATAGTTATTTAGAGTGAAAGCTTTGTTTTTTTTAATTATTGTAAGAAAACCACTTCCTTTGACAATGCATGATAAAGTATCAGCTACTGCTCTCTGAAAAACAGAATTGTGTAAAATTGCTAAAGAATATGCCCTAATGTTTCATTTATTTTTAAAAGTGCACGTCTTGTGCTATAATGGTCACTGGAAAGTGCTTCTAAAATTGCAGGGAAAATATTTTATAAAACATTATTTTATGTAGAACATTGGTTTGGGGAAAATATTTAGAGGCTTCCTCAAGTTTAATGAATGCTAATTCAATAATTTATTTACTAATATATTTATTTGGACAACAACTATTTCACACTTATTCAATTTGGTAGGGGTGTTAGCAAAGGTTTTATAGGATGGTAGGAATGCAACTGGGATGCTAGTGGTAGAAATGGAGAAAGGTGGGGAGATTTAGAAGAATCAAGCAAATGGCAATCAGCCAGATTTGGGGAGTGAAGGGAACTGGGGAATTAAAAAGGGCTTGTAAGTTTGGAGTTAGAGTGATGGTGGGCTGCTCACTAGAAGAAAGAGGACTAGAGAAGAACCATTATTCTGCTTATGTAGTTACTTCTTTAGCTGAGAGTTTGTCTTTTGTCCATACTAAACTTCTGCAGTCTATTAGAGAGCCTAGTGGAGACATCAAATATGCAGTGAATTCACGGGTCTTGAGCTCAAGACAGCCTTGACTAGAAATAAAAACAATTCATTTGCAAAAGGATGTTTTTCAGAGCCATTTATCTGAATTTTATAACCTGGGAAGAGAAACTTGTTAGAGAAGAAAGGGGGATCAAGAATTTATCTTCCTGACATTTAGAGTTTGATAAGTTGAGGAAGAACCAGCAAAATAAGCTGAGAAGAAGTAGCCAGTAATATAGACGAAAAATCAGGAAATAATGAAGGGTCCCATGAGGAAATGTATGGTCAGCTATGTCAAATACCCCTGAAAGTGCAAATAAAGTAATTCCAGAGAAGTAAACATTAAATTTAGCAACATGGAGGACATTGTTGACCTGAGGAGAGAGTCCTCTGTGGAATCATGGGAACAGAAACTCCCAGCAAGGTTAATTGTTAAAATATATATATGATCAGGAGAAGGCATGATATCTCTATCTATCCAGCCAGCCATTTATCCATCCATTCATCTATACATCCATTTATCCATCTATCCATTAATACATACATGCATCAACCTATCCATCTCTTTATCTATCCATTCAGGCATATATCCATGCATCTATGTACCCATTCATTTATCTATCCATCATCAATCTATATATTTATCCATGCATCAGGAGAGAGGACTGGCTTAGAGAGACCAAGATGTCTAGCCTACTATTAGGCAAATGCTATTTGAAGTAACCACTACACTTGATATAATGATGTGGGAGATAGTCAAATCCATAGAATTGTGGAATCCCTGAGGGAAAGACTTAATAGGAAGTAAGGTAAGGTTCGTGAGGAAAACCCAAGTGGTCAGAGATAAGAAGAGAGTAGTAAAGGGAGCCAGAGAATGAATGTAAGCTTTCATCAGAGATCTAATTCAGGACTAGGCTGATAAAGTACAAGAGCACATTTCAGAGATTATTTAAGCAAATTCTAATCAAACTGCAAGATGTAGGAAGTAAAAGCGTCCCTGATTCTAACTTGTTATTGCAAAAGAAGCATCACAGGCCTGCAGGCTGCAGCCTTCAGCACTTAACACCAAGTGAATACAGTGAGGCTGTGATGTTGCTCTATGACTAAGTCAGGTGGTGGGGAGAGCATCTGAGATGTCCAGCAGCATGACAGCCCCTTAGGAGGGCTGACCTGCCTTCTTTATGATAAATTATAAGCTATTCTTCCCCTTAAAGATAGATGATAAAAGCATAAAGATCAAAAGTGCCAGGAGCCTCTTACAGTTTTCTTCCAAGAAAATATATAAATTTGGAAGAAGAGCGAAAGCTAAGAAAATGGGATATGAAAAGAGGGGGAAGACATGTCTTTTTAAATATGCTTGAAGTAGCCCTATCAGTGGATAGAGCATCATCCTGCGGACTGAAGGGTCCCAGGTTCGATTCCAGTCAAGGGCATGTACCATGGTTGCGAGCACATCCCCAGTAGGGGGTGTGCAGGAGGCAGCTGATCGATGTTTCTCTCTCATTGATGTTTCTAACTCTCTGTCCCTCTCCCTTCTTCTCTGTAAAAAATCAATAAAATATATTTCAAATATGCTTGAAGTAATTAAAAATTGTTCATCAATAATTACTATTCTTCATAAAGTTCCACTCTGGGTGGGTTAGAAATGACTAATTGGATTCTATGCCATGAACAATGAACTAGCTATCTTGCCAAAGGGGAAACTTTCCATGGACTCTGGAACCCAGACCCCAACTCATTCCTGATAAGACTTCCAGGATCACAGATGATGCAAGAGGAAAACAAGCAGCCAGCTGGCAGGTCTGTAGAGAAGACCCTTAATCACAGCCCTCCAGGGCCCGTCCTTCTTCCCTCCTGAGACTCACAACATCCCTTCTCACATCTTCTGTGAGAGGTCCTCTATGCCAGGTTTCCCTCTGGGGCACCTGGCACAATCTCTTTCTGACATCTAGGACTTGAGAACCCAAAGTCTATGCAATTTAATGCTTTTATCTATGTCCCTTCACTTCCTCCTATTTTTGTCCCTCAATGTAGGCAATGGACACAGAGGCAGCCATGGTCTTCTGTGAAGATGGATGAGGGAACAAAGAAAAAAATGTACTAGCTGATATCTCAAAAAATATTATTCCACCACATAACAAATCCCAGGTCCCTTCAGCTAAAAATGATCACTGTCTTATCTTCACATTGTGACCAGCTTTGTGGGCTTTAGTTTCCTGACCTCATGTCACCTATTCTGTCACCTATTCTGTCATCATTTCCTATCACCTCATCCGCAAAACAGTAGCTCTCCTCCAATCTCATCCTGCTACACCATGACACTTTTCTCTTTAATTGGTGGTCCTTAGACACTTCTCTGGAAAAATACCCCTTTAAGAAAAGAACAATAGAAAGATTGATTAAATAAACACAAACGACTGAAAGTCCCGCAATAATATAGGTCAGTTAGCAAGTCACAATTGAAAAATAGTTCAATGAGAGAGTTTCATGCACAGAAATGTGATATTGTTTAAAGGAATGTCCAGAAGTCATTTTTCTAAATCAGATTCACATTTTAAAATAACTTAAATTATATGAGTGAAAAATATGCTCATTAGCAAAACCTAAATCAAGGCTGATGTGGTTATATGGGTAGCGGCTCTGACTGAACACCCGGGGAACTGACTTGATAAGCTTCTCTATTAACTGAAAATGTAGGGTTTACAGTGAAAGGACTTTGGGCTACAGAAATCTGTGACTTTTATAAATAGATAAGAAAGATAAAGTTTAATTAATTTTATCATAAAATGGAAGAACCATGTCCTTATTCCCATAGATAAGAAGGCAGCCATTTTCAAAGAAAATTAACTAGGATTGCTACACTCAAATCATTTATTCAGTTTTCTAATATGTTCTTTTCAACACATAACAGTACTGTCCATCTTTTTAGCTGGCAAACTGGTTCTCAACAATGGATTAAATACGTTTTGACAAAAATGAATTGATATGACTACAAGTAAATATATTTATGGGCCAAGAACTTTGACCCAAGTTTTTAAAAATAATGGCCAAATTTTAGAATTTGAGAATCAAATGATAAATGATATTAAAAGTTTCCATCATGCCCTAACAGGTTTGGCTCAGTGGATAGAGCATCAGCCTGCGGACTGAAAGGTCCTAGGTTCGATTCCGGTCAAGGGCATGTACCTTGGTTGCGGGCACATCTCCAGTAGGGAGTGTGCAGGAGGCACCTGATCAATGTTTCTCTCTCATCGATGTTTCTAACTCTCTATCCCTCTCCCTTCCTCTGTAAAAAATCAATAAAATAATTTTTTTTAAAAAAGTTTCCATCATGCTTGAAAGATTGTTTCTTGTTTTTGTTTTTGTTTTTTAATTTAGCTTAGATCTTTACTAATAACACAGAATTGATATAGTCAGTGCTATTTAATTTCTTAGAACTATGGCAACTGGAAAGTTTTTTAGCAGAACAGGATTTCCTTGTTCTTTGAGAAAGCCACAGACATCAAATGCACATGCTCACCCAGGCTGTAACTGCTGGGTAGTGGTGCAGTTATGCAGATTGCTTTATTAGTGTTTGTTTCCATGGATTTTTTTTTTTTTCATCTACTGAAGGAGTGATTAGGACCCTTAAGGTTTGACCCAGGACACCAAAGACAGTTCTCTCCTTTGGCTTTTTTGTTGTTGTTCTTCCTTCATTTTGATTTTGTTACCATTTTGTTTTGTGCGGATATTCATAAAGGAAAACGTAAATGAAACTTTTAGAGCTTTCTTCCTTTCATTGAAAGAGGAACTGCTTCTTGCGATCCTTTGGAAATGGCCCCCTCGTTTTACCTTAAGCAATAAGCTACCCGA
>NW_006286673.1:804468-823250 GCF_000327345.1 Myotis davidii
TATCCCTGGCAGGACTAGAGCAAGCGGGCGATGTGTGATGTACCTTGTGTCTTAGGAGGAAGTGGGTTCCTTTATCTCTGATTTGCTCTGTGCTTTTTTCTTAGTATAATTTGAGCTCCCAGCAAACCGCATGGCGATGCCACGCACAGTCAGAAATAGGTCTAGAATAAAAATCTCATTTGAAAAAGGCATTTTATCATTTGAAACTATTGATTGACTTTAGCATTTCTATTTTAATTCCAATTCCTTGTCCCCCAATATCGAAGCATGATGTGATTAATAGCCTTGTAAAACTACACCTGAAACAGGTGACACATGACAAATATCAAACATGTTGTCTAGTATTTTTTTTAAAAGCCAAATTAGATATTTTTCTAAAAGCTTTATTTTTTTTATTGTACCTTTCTATAGCCCTGTATATTCTAAGTGGAGTTAAGATGAAAAGTCACCTTTTTAATTTCTTTGATCAGTTATTTCAATCTCCTTGAAATTAGTTTACTTTCATTAAATTTTTAAGACCAGGTAGAGCTGATGCCTAGAATATGGCCTAACTTAACCCAACCCTAAATGTTGCCCATCTAGAGGCATGCTGGATGTTGAGTCACAGATTTTGTCCCCTGACACAGCCAGGCCCTTTTTCTCCAGGAAGGCTGCCTCTGCCTCACTGACATTTCATTTTATTTCCAGATGACAAACATTCTTATAGGAAAGAGGGGTGGTGTGGGTGTGGGGGAGAGAGGAAGCAGCTTTTGTGTGTCTTGACCTACAATTTGTATTAGGTTCCATCAAAAGCAAACTGAATTTACTAAAATGAGACCTGGCATGAAATCCAAGTTTCCTACAGAGTGACCAGTGGGTTGTATGTAACTAGAACACAGTTACTGTCACCCACTCAGTAGAAAGCACTGTGGGGTCTTATGAGCATGGGTAAGTGGAGCCATAGAAAGCTGGTCCCCAAGGCTGCTCACACAAGAGAGGGATATAGCACACACTGCTAAGGGAAAGGTCCATTAGGTGGTAGGAGAAAGGGGAAGTTCTTAATGAAGCCTGAGGACACCTGTAGGACCACAATGTTCTAAATCCTGGTCTCAGTAGAAGCCAGAGAGCACAAGGACTACTTGTGTTTAAATTTGTTACTAACAATAAATGCTATGATTAAAACACAGATAATATCCTTTTGCTATGACCCAGGCAAAAAAAAAAGTGCTAAAACTAAGAACACCCATATATTTTCAACATAAACTTAAATTTTTCAAAGTCTTAGCCACAATCAAATGTTGAACATTTATTGACTCAATTTCAAAAACAATCTTCAATTTACCATTTATATTCTCCTTCTACAGCCAGGCAGAACTACTGAAGACATGAAATCCTAGATAGATGATAATAAAAACCATTCTGAGGATTAAAAGTCATATTAAATAAGTGCAGGGGCGAGAAGCTCTATGCATAAATATGTCACATTTTGTTGGTCATTAGAAAAGTCCAAAAAATATTATCTCTTCACCCTAATGAAATTATGGGAAGATATAAAATTTATTAAACCTTTTAACCCCAGCCAAGATCTGACACAAAATGCAAAGTTAAGGGCAAGCTGATGTTTTTGTCTAGCTTATAAAACTGCCAACAAGCATCACAAAGTTTGTTACTTGTGCTTATACTTTTAAGACCAAATGTCTTGATCCCAAAGGCAGACCAAGGTTACAGAGAATTGGAGGGAATCACATGGCTTGAGTAAGTGATATGTTGTCTATAGGCAATTATAAACAATTAAAAAACCAGCTAAAATCAGTCTACTTTCTCTGTCCCTATGAGCTGACAATAGCACACACCAGCAGTGATGAGGTCTCCATCGTGGAGAGGACCACTCCATTCAATTCACCCAAGGTCCTGACTAGATCTGTCTCCTGAGACAAGTCCATCATGTACAAGATGGAAATCCAAACATTTTTTGAAACATTCACTCACATTATCACTTGCTGACAATCATCAATATCTTAAACAAGCATAGGAAAATCTCCCTTAAAGTAAACAAATACTAAATAATCCTGGATCATAGTTATTCAACATGGTGACTGCTAGTCTCCACTGTAGTTCAGACTTGGGTAATATGCTGTTTAAAGAACAGAAGTAGAAATTTAAGTGGGCATTTCTAGAATTTAAAGGAAACTCTACTTCTATGTAATTGTATGTATTTTGAGTGAACGTGTTTTTGAATACATGATTTTAAATATTGCCACAACTCTCCTCTTTGTCTTATTAGTAAAAGTGGTTTCTAATGGGCTTCAACCACCATAATTAAAAGACACACTACATTCCATGATAATGTTGTTGAAATCCGTTTACTTAGGCAAACTGTGAATATGTTTAAAGTGCTATTTTTTGCAGTTAATTTATTCATTGTAATATGTGCAAAAACACACCCTTGTAGTTTCAACCTGAAAAATGTACAAAAGATGCAACCTTCCAGGCATGCCACCATGGGCCGAGTGAGAAGTCAGATGGAAGAAACAGAGCAAAGGGAAAAGATAGTGCCAATCAGCCCCTGCAGAGAGCACAGACTGGCATTTTGCAGTATACAATTGATACTTAATATACAGCATGTATACAGTTGGTGTTTTATATGTGCATGCATGCAGTCAGTGCTTACTATGTATACATGTACACAGCTAGTGCTTTATCTATACATGTATACAGTCAGTGCTTATTATGTAAACATGTATAGAGTCAGAGCATTACCTGCAAACACTTATGGCTATGATATACCACATGCAAAATTTGCATAATAACTGAGATGTGGATTGCTTCATGGTGAATGGCCACTAATTGTTTTTGTCATTTTGCTATTGAGATGTGAGAGTAAGGAGGCAGAAACAAGGATGGACTAAGCAAGTAAAATGATTCTAATGCTCATTACTATCTACTGAAGAAACTTCACCCTACGTCCCAGCACCATTCCCTTTTCAAGATAGAAATGTGTTATATCAAAATGCAAAGGAAGGAAGTGGATCGTAGAGCACGTTTTCTAACCCTGTGTGCCATACCAGCTTGACTTTACAGTCATTCTTTCATTCACAGTGTTTAAGGAACACCAGCTATGCGTCAGGCAGTGGGTGCTAGAGAGAGAACAATATGGACAAGCATAGCTAAAAACACTAAAAGGCCCATAGGTGACATGAATTGCCAAGGCTGTTTCAAAACAATGGAGGGGTGCTCTGTACTAGGCGCTCTCAAACTAAGTGACAAATGACTAGCTCCGGTTTTGTTTGCTTACTTTTCTTTAAAAAAAAATATGACCTGGTAATTTGGTAAATCACAATAAAATGAATTACTAGAAAAATAAAATTAGAAAAAAGCATGCAGAATGCAAGCCAAGATTTTTATTATTAGATTCACTGATATAACTACTTTGTCAAATTGCTACTTAACTTTCTAAAAGCTGTGCCTCCATGTTTCTGTACTTGGCTTGTCACAGAATAACAAAGAGTTCACAGAAGACTGGTCTGAGCATCACACACTAATTATCCACTGTAGACACTCTACTTGAATTTGGGCAAAATGGAGAAATGTAGGCAGATTTATACTTCACTGAGGTAAGTGTAAAACTAGTTGGCTCTATACAACAGCGGACTTGATTTGTGGATCAATGTTAAGTCTAAAACAGACCAGTAGAAGCTTAATTTTAATTGCTGGCAAAAAAGTGGCTGAGTGCCTGGCACATGATAAGCACTTAACTGAATGAATGCTGAATGAATGAATGAATGAATGGATGGATGAACTAACAGTTTGTGTTTAGAAGAGCATGGAGATGAAATGGGCCCCTCAGACAAGAATGTCAGGAGAGATCAGGTTGCCCAACACACAAGAGGGAGTGGAGAAACGGTGCCATCAGATAATAAAAAGATGCAAAACTTGTGAGCATCTAGGGATTAACCAAATGAAATGTAACCAAGGAAAATGTAGATTCACTGCCTCTTGAAAAAAGTGAACTGCATAGTGACAGAAGACCTATGGCCATGATTGACAGCAAGCCAAACGGAGATGAAGCTTCCAGGCTCAAATGTCATCAGGACAAGCACAGGGCCCAGAACAAGCAAAGCAGTAGCCCTAAAATACTCAGTTTGCATTGAACCATTTTACAAGAGGTTTTGATAAATGGGAGCATATGTCAGCAAGCGTGAGAGCAGAGGCAGATTTCAAAATGCAGTTGTGACACTTAATCTAAGATCAATCTAGCTGGTGAAGGAGAGCTCTCCTCAGATATTTTAGGTCCTGTCTTGTGAACAGGACAGTGGGTCTATATTCCTATTATTATTATTATTAATAATTTCAGAGAGAAAGGGAGAGGGAGAGAGAGATAGAAACATCAATGATGAGAGAGAATCATTGATTGGCTGCCTCATGCATACCCCCTACTGGGAATCAAGCCTGCAACCCGAGCATGTGCCCTTAACTGGAATCAAACCCAGGATCCTTCTGTACACAGGCTGACACTCTATCCACTGAGCCAAACCAGCTAGGACATGGGGCTATATTCTCGATGGTGCCGGGAGGAGGGAAGTTTGGACATAACTAAGTTGCAGTGAGATTTTAATGCCAACAGAAGGAAACATCTATATATATAAAAGTCTAAGTGACCATTGCAACCAAAACAACCGAACGGACAACCAAACAGGCTGCTTGGGGCAACCAGGCTGGCAGGGGGTTAGTGAGGGACGACCAAATGACTGAACAGCGAGCTGTGTGGGGCAACCAGTCTAGCAGAGGGTGCAGTTAGAGGTGACCAGACTGGCAGAAGGGGGCAGTGAGGGGCAATGAGGCTGGCAGGGAGGTCAGTTGGGGGTGACCAGGCCATCAGGGAGGGGCAGTTAGGGGTGATAAGGCAGGCAGGCAGGTGAGCAGTTAGGAGCCAGTGGTCATGGATTGAGAAAGAGTGCAGGCTGGGCTGAGGGGACCCCCCCCCCGCCCCGATTGCATGAATTTCATGCACTGGGCCTCTAGTCCTATATAATAAAAGCATAGTATGCAAATTGTCCCCTCGACTGGGAGTTAGTTCAGGAGTTTGACCAGGGGGTGGTGCTGGCTCAGGGAAGGGAAGGAGGCCTGATTCAAGCAGCAGGCAGCCGGCAGCCTCTAGGAACCCTACCAGTGCATGAATTTCATGCACTGGGCCTCTAGTTTTTAATAATTAAATTGGCCTATAATGGAAGTGAAACATCATCTTTGGAGGTGGTGGGTTTTCCCACATCACAGAGGTATTCAAGATAAACCAAATGTTGTAGACAAGAGTCCTAAATAGAGTGGAAACTCATACCTATTGGTGGAAATTCTTCATGACAGATGTCAATCTTTCATTAAAGAAATATTACCAAGCAACGGCTTTGGGCCAATGTGGTCCTGGGCAGTGGGGACACAGTGAGGAAAAGCAAGCTTCTGAGAGCTCATTTTCTGCTGGGCACCTAATGAACACTAATTTAAACAGAAGGCGCTTTTTTGCTTCACAAATCAGTGTTTCTGGACACACCAACAAGATCACTCTTAGAGGCAGGATTTGTGGAAAGCAGGATTTCTAAATGACACAGCCTTTCCTGCATGTGTTAAGGAGCAGGTCTACAAGCATAGGTCATGGAGTTATTCTCAAGGTTGGGTCCTTTCATGCAGGGAAAGCAGGAGGAAAGTTTCTCACCTCTGTGTGTGGGGGAAGTTCAGGGGAGACTGCACATCCATTAGATGCCAAATTCCTGAATGTTCCACTTTTGGCAGTGAGTGAAAGTGACTCCTGACAAGTTCAGGGAAGTTTAGAGACTGAAAACACAGGCCATTGACAGATGTTCCCAGGGAGACCCAGAGAGCAGCTCACAGTGGAGTTGACCTAGTTGCTCCCTGTGGTCAAGCCAGGAAGACTTCACCTAAGGCCTTTTTCCTGCTCAATACACTCACAAACCACCATAAGAATGGGGAAATAGTGTATTGTTTGGGACAAGGGATGAGAGGTGATAAATGTGAATGATGGAACATTTAACTGGAGACCCTGAATCATCTGAATTGAGTTTATAAATTCAAAATCAGGTACCAAAAAAAAGCATTTAGAATAATTGAAGTATCATGAAAATTTTTCTTAATTGACGAAACTAAATGAATCCCAGAACTCCAAAAAAAATATGAAATTTTTATTTTTGAACTGCCTGACACATGTTTCCAATTCTTCTTTTTATACCTTTTTAGCTTTGATCACTACTTCATGTACTAATGAATTATAAATATTTTTCTCTAAAGAAAATAAATAATTTATCCCAAATATATGGTAATGAAAGATTTGACTTTGGATGGTGGGTGCATGCAATACAATATATAGATGATGTACTTCAAGAATTGTACTCTTGAAACATATGTAATTTTATTAACCAACTAGAGGCCTGGTGCATGAAAATTCATGCACTGGAGTGGGAGGGTCCCTCAGCCTGGCCTGCCCCCTCTCACAGTCCAGAAGCCCTCAGGGGCGGCAGGCGACCCAGTGATCAGGGGAAGGCAATGCCCCCATCACACCTCTGCTGCTGCCACTGTCGACAGCACAAGCCTCAGCTGGCCCTGGTTACCTGAGCCTCAGGTGGCCCTGGGCGGCTGAGGGGCTGAAGGGACTGGGGGACTCTGGAGGCAAGCACACCTGCCGCCCCGGGAGGCCAAGGGGACTGGGTGCCGCCATCTTGTGGCTGTGGATTCGCCATCTTTGAGGGCGTGGTAGTCAATTAGCATATTCCCTCTTTATTGGCTCTGGGCGCCACCATCTTTGGAATGGTGTGAGGGTCAATTAGCATATTCCCTCTTTATTAGATAGGATGCCCCCCCCCCAGTAAATTTAATTAAAAAGAAAAAGAAAATAATTTACTCTTTCCTCTAGCATAGCAAACAAAATTTGTTTATTATTAATACTGTAAAAGTTTCTTTCTCTTTATAATTTGCTGTTGGAGATGCCATGTAAATTATTAGAATGGTTAAAAATTTGGTAAAGGCCAAGTTTCATGCATACATGATCCATTTGGTTTTGAATAATTTTCCACAGATTAGCTAGCTTCTGGCTCTGTGGATGTCAAGTTAGTTTCTACCTTCTCACAAATTTTGCATGATGAGCACCACAGGACATATTTCTGTAGCAGTACGACCTCTGGCTTTACAACTGTATGCTCAATACCTGGTAAGCAAACAGGGTTTTCTGGAAACCATTCTGACACCGGAGTTCATAGAAATGGTTGGCCCCACATAAAATATCTCCAACATGACTTCTCAGTCAGATACTCAAAATGCCTGTGGTCACTTTGATACCAGTAAATACAACAGACATATGGTGGAGGGTTAGGGCCTAAACCAGCAGTCGGACATCCCCCAAGAGGTCCCAGATTGGAGAGGGTGCAGGCCAGGCTGAGGGACATCCCCAAACCCCTATGCATGAATTTCATGCACCAGGCCTCTAGTGTATATATATTTACCAGTAAATATATTCAGTAAACAATAGGCCAGAAAGTTGGATACTCTTTTTTATTTGATCTCTCAAAACAGTAGTAAAATAAATTGAAAAAAGAAAAAGCAAATTGTATGATTTTGTCTTTGAACAGCTCAGCTTAAGACTGAAATATCTAAGACGCATATCCAATCACTTGGGACCCAATTAAAGCCACAAGAAAAAAATCCAATCCTTCCAATATGTCAAGACTGAAGTGTTTTAAAGTGGATAAATGACATTTCTAATGCACATGGAACAGAGTTCTTGAAGTCAACTGAAAAGAATCTGTGGCTTGAAAACTACTCAGTCACCGGCTGCCAGCAGTAACCTGGTGAACTGAGATGGGCCAGCTGGTCCAGACGGGAGGGGGGCTTCAGCGACTCTGAGAACTCTCTGTACTTGTGTAAGTGTGGCAGAAATATAGGCCACGTGCCAACAGCAGCCAGAGCAGGGCTGCAGTCAGTCTCAAATGCCTGTGCACTTACCAAAGCCTCTGGTGGGGGCTGCTGAGTTATCTGATTGCTATATTTTTTATAAAATGACTTCCTCAGTAGTCTGCCAAATGCAGAAAGTTTAGAGTCTCATTACTTATGTGCATATCTCCCTCCACCATTTTCCTAACATCAATGTTCTAAGCTGTGGATGGAAGTGCAATTATCTTCTAAGACGAATTAAACTCAGAACGAGCTGGCATGGCTCAGTGGTTGAGGTCAGGTTTGATTCCCTCAAGGCACATGCCTGCATCTCGGGCTTGATCCCTGTGTAGGACATGCAAGAGGCAACTGATCAATGATTCTATCTCATCATTGACGTTTTTATCTCTTTCTCCCTCTCCCTTCTTCTCTGAAATCAATAAAAAATATATATTTTTTAAAAACTCAGAGAGACTTGAGATCACAGTCCAACAGTTCAAAATGCACAGGCTACCATCAGTATTATTTGTTCATCATCCTTCATAGCCGTGAAAGGTAAGGATGGCTATAGCTGACTCATACTAAGTCAGAAAAGAGAAGATTTTCCTGGGTTTTCAAGTAACATGACGATTTTTCAGCAGGGCTGTGGGGATTTGGTCTGTATCAACTATGTCTGTTTATCTTAGACCTCTGGTCTGTCTCCTTGGTTCTGACATTGTTTAGACAACATACTTCAGTTTCATATCCTTCCCTTGTTGAACAGTTTGAATGATGATCATGAACTACAAGGTCCTAGAACATTCGTGCTTCAGGCATTATTATCAACAATAGGCACTTTGTGGGATTTAACCCTCTGCAGAGCCCTTTTTATGATGTCATCACTGTACTTTCTTTGGTTCTGTCATTCACTTTTATCTTCTCAATATTGATCGAATTTCAATTCAAAAGAGATACATGTCTGAAGTCTTTCTGCTTTTCAAAGTGCCTTTGATAAAAATACTTAATTCGTGATATTTTTGTACAAAGACTGTTTCTAAACATGAAAAGTCAAATATCATTTCCAAATTGTTTCCAGATCCAGATTGTAGGTTGTGAAATTCAGGAAATAAGGGCCAATTTAAGCCAGTAGATTCCATTATGACCCCATTAGCATTTAGATATGCAGTTGAAAATACTTTCTAGCTTCACTCAGAATTTCAATTTCTTAAATTTCAATGATGATCGTGCATTAGGTCAATCCTTGTTCTAAAATGAGATGACTCTGTTTCCTATGCTGCAGTGAGTCAGGGGTGACTCTGGCTAGGGGTATGCCTGCTGGCCATTGTTTCTGTGTAATAATGACAATGGTAATGAATAATAAGCATACTAATTCCCACCTGGGCAATACCTTTGGTAATGGGTGATGGGTTGTGCTGGCCAGACACCCTTGCAGGATGCAAACACTCACTTCCCGCACTCAGGAGTGTGGCTCACTACTGATCAGAAACTGCTCCTCCCCAGGAACTGCTCTGTCACCCAAGGAGTCATCTTGCCTACGGTTCATATCCCTCTCTGGGGACAGTTGAAATCCCATTGTTCTTCCAAAGAGGTGGTAAAGGCCCAGGCACCTTGCCTTCATTCACTAGACCCTGTGGGGTTTCAGCTCCGTGGGGATTATTAGCAGAGACCTCTGCTGCCTGAGCTCAGCATCTCCCTCAGCCCATCCCTGCCTCCTCACTCCCTCCCATTCATTATTCTTGAGAACCCACCCCCCAAATTTATATCTAGAGCTTCCCAGGAGTAACTAGGATATTACTCTGTGCTAGAACCCTGCTGACTACTTCCTACCTGTTGTCTCCGGAGGAAGCTGTGTCTCATAGACAGATGTTGTGGTCCCAAGAGAGACATCATTAGAACCATGTGAGCGACAAGAAACATGACACTCATATATTGTAGGAAAGTGAGGTCAGGGCAAGGGTTCAAACTGAGACAATTCGAACCCACAGTTGGCAGCATTTCAGCCTCCAGAAGCTCCTTCAGAACCTGAAATTCATCCATCATAAAAATTGGCTATAATTCTCAGAGAATATTAAAGAAAAATTAACAGTCCAATTAAAGAAAGAAAGAAATTATATTCACCAACAACAGTAGAGTTGTGAATCCTGGTGAAAGATTATCTCTCATCATCCCCCTTTCTGATTGAATTGATGTTTTATAAAATGTATGTAAAAGTCATCAGACTTCTCTGTAAGATCTGAGGATTCAAAAAGTGCAGGTTTGAAGTTCTGTATTGTGGGGAGTCACCTAACGCAGCACCCGTTGCTAGAGGCTGAGAGTTGCTGTGGAGAGGCAATGAGTCTTGGATAAGGACTGATGTGAATGTGTGTTTGGACTTTCTGTGAAGACCCTTAAACTCCACGTATCTCCATTTTCTAACAGGAACACTAAGAGCACCTGCTTGCTGGTGCTATTGTAGTAATTAAATAAGACATGGATTGATCTTTCATTAAAGTGTTCCATGCATGCTTTTTAAAATCATTGATTCAAATTCATTAAAAATAAGATCCAGGGTCAGTCATAACAATTTCTGCCATAACAATTTCTGCCATAAGTTAAAATGTTGACGTATGTGATGGAGATGCTTAGAAATGTTCACAGAAGTTTAACTCAATGGTAAAGCCAGCAGAAGGCAGGGCCCCAATTAGCTTCCAGTTAAGCATCCAGAGAGAGTAGGAGTCAGGATGCCCTGGTCCTGAACCAGGCTTGCACAACTGAAGAATCAAACCAGGTCTGGCTATGTGAGGTGCAAGCAAGTACCTTCTGTTCCAAAGGAAGCCAAATAATAGCCACTTCTTAATAACCCTGGACATTTAAATACTCTTCTTTCTGAGCAATCTTCAATAACATTCCATGAGTACATAGATGGACAGAGGTGAGGGGGTGCCGAGGTCTGGGAGGAAATTGGAGGCAGTACATTCATTGTTTCATTTGTTCCTGTCTCATGACTACTCTGGAGCAGGAAAAATTCTTAGATTTTTGGAGGAAGAAAGAAACTGCAAAATCTCCTTCTAGAAACAATTTTAGGGAAACACAACTATTTCTCTCTTAAAATTCAGAAGCTAATATTTGATTTAAAGACAAAAAATAAAAACAGTATTAAAAAAAGAAATGCCAGTTGCACATTTTGACTTTTTTTAATCCTCTCTCCAGAGGAAGGATTTGCTTAGTCACAAAAGCCAAAGATGTCCTCTTAAAAGGAGTTTAAATCTTCAGCAGCACATTATTAAAGAAATCTTAAATCTGGTGTCATATGGAAATAAAACCAACAATGATAAAATTAAAGTTCACTTTAAAAAAAGGAAACCAGATGGAATCTCGCCAAATGCCAGCTATTAAGTCGTTGTGGCATAAATGGATGCACTGCATGTTTCAGCCCTAGGATGGAATGTTCCACAGAGTTCCAGGTGACCTTAGGTTCACACGGGAGGAGCTGACTGCCACATGAGTCTAGGCAGTCTCCCACAATGGACAAGGTCAGAACAGAAGACTGGTGCCCGAAGGAGGAGCCCAGCACCTCAGACTTCCTTCCCAGGGTTGCACTGCATTATGGAAATGCAAGTCACATCTCTAGAGAGAACCAATGACAAACACAACCCCATGTTTCCTTCAGTGGGTCACGCAAATTCATGTGCATACACACACTCAATAACGTAGGCCTGGTTCCATCTGTCTGCAGTCAGAACACTGTGCTGGAACCTTCCCTTCATAGGAGGGTCCACATGCAGTGAAACAATATTTTAATGTGGTTTTTTTCCCTCCTCGCTCCTATTTGCCTTTCCTTTCCTGTTTGTTGTTGTGTGTGGCTGAAGGTAAGAAAAAGAAAAGGGAGATTACAGTGTTGGAAACAAGGCTTACAAATAGTGTTTTTTGTTTTTTGTTATGACCCAAGATACCTAATTGCATATTCCCCCCAAATTCCTCTTTCTAAAAGTAGAATGAATGAAATTCTTAATGAAAGATTTCCCTGAGAATCTAAATATCTAATGTCTTCACTAAAAGAGATTAGTGCTGCAAAGATAATAATGATGACCTTGCTGATTTGTTTACATTTATAAATTTGGACTGCAATGATTACATATGCTTTTTTTTATTTTTAAAAAAAGATCAGCAGCATTACTCATCAGATTTAGATGCTGGTATGATTTTAGTTCTGGCATTCTTGGCTTAGGAGAGGATCACAGACAAGCTCTTTACAATTTATTTATGTTTTATTATTCATTTTATGTTTCTTTTTCTTATGGGCAAAATATCAACAAATTCCTGAAAATGATGCAAAAAGTGAAAAAAGAGTATGATTTCACAATTAGACTACATTTAAGAAGTACAAATATTTTGCTGTTTTGGTTTCTTCCCTATAGCTTAATTATATAGTTCAAATCATTTGCAGAAGTAGCTTATTAACATAGAGCTCAACCCCACATATATGCCTCAGTATGTGTTTTCTTAAACTGTCTCCCAGGAGAGTATGTATTTTAATAAAATGTTGTGACCCTTGTATTTGAGAAGATCAGCCTTATATCAACCAAGCAGCATATTTACTTCTCAGAAAGATGAACATACATTTGCATCAGGTGGTACTGCCCAGATGAAGTTTTATTCCTCAATTCTGCCCCTCACATTTAGTTACCCATGAAATTGTACACTCTCTCCTGGTCTTTGGTGCAGAATTGGCTTCTGGAGCACAAATAGCTTTACAATGTAATGCCCTTCACCTTGTGAGGTTTGTTTAGAAGTGGAAGGTGTACTTTCAGAAGTTCCCCTGGGAAGGTAAATCTAGTAGCACTCTCTTCTTTTTAAAAATATATTTTTATGGATTTCAAAGAGGAAGGGAGAGGGAGAGAGAGATAGAAACACTAATGCGGAGAAAGAACTATTGATTGGCTGCCTCTAGCATGTTCCACACTGGGGACCAAACCCACAACTTGGGCATGTGCCCTGACAAGAAATTGAACCATGACCTCCTGGTTCATAGGTTGATGCTCAGCCACTGAGCCACACTGACTGGGTGGGAATTCACTTCTTGAAATAGCAACCATGCCATGTGTGACTTAAACTGTGTCAAAGAGAAAAGCTTAAGTAATATGGTCTGTCCCCAATGGCACTGGCTCAACCTGATACTTTTCAATTATCATGTATTTGGTTATTTATTTATTTATTTTTAAATGGTGTATATTTGAGGGGTAAAACATGATTACTTTATATACATATTACTACTATATACATATTACTACTACCAAGCAGATTAACATATCATTTCACATGGTTAACTTTTGTGTGTGTGATGAGAGCATCTAAAATCTACTCTCAACAAATTTCCAGTATTCAATGCAGTATTATTAATTATAGCTACCATGCTACACATTAGATCACTAGACTTACTTATCCTACATTACTGGAATTTCCCTACCTCCACACCCCCATATGATTCAGAAATCCCACTTCTAATATACACCCAAAGGAAATGAAATTAGGATCTCAAAGAGATATCTGCAGCCCATGTTCACTGCAGCATTATTTGCAATAACCACGATATGAAAACAACCTCAGTGTCCATCAATGTTCAAATGGAAAAAGAAGATGTAATCTACACTAATAAAAAAGAAACATGCAAATTGGTGTCACTCTGCTACACCCACCAGCCAATCAGAATGACTATGCAAATTAACCCAACAAAGATGGCAGTTGATTTGGATACGCAGGCACGGAACAAAGACTGAAGGCTCCGGCCAGAGTGAAGACTGAAGACTGAAGACTGAAGAGGCTTGGCTTCTCCGCTGCAGCCAGACCAAAGGCCTGGGTCCTGGTGCTGGAGGAAAACCCATGCAGGCAGCCAGGGGAAGGAAAGCCTATTGCACGAATCTTCATGCAACGGGCTTCAAATTATATATATATGAATTTTATTCAATCATAAAAATAGAAAATCCTACCATTTGCCATAGCTTCCATAAACCTGGAGGGCATTACACCTGTGGAAAGAGCCAGACACAGAGAGAAAGAACTACTTGATCTCACTATATGTGGAATCTATAGAAGCAGAGTAGAACAGTAGTTTCCATGTGTTTGAGTCTCCCAAAGGAATTACATCATGGTTTTTTTTTTTAGTGGTTTATAAATCATTTTGCACATCTAGCATTGCCTATAAATAAAAGCCAAGTCTGAAGAATTTTGACAAGGGAAATTTTTTTTTCCTTTGGTATAACATTTTTCTTGAACTAAAATACACTACTGCTAATATCCTGATGGCTCTTTGGCCCAAAATAAAGTATACCTACAGAAATTTTAAATGGGATTCCATTGTAACGGCCTTAGGAAGGAAAGTTACAACTTATATACTTTATAAGCTTTGACTAAATCCATTGCCTTCAAAACAAGTTGAAGTTATAAACCTCCTGCCCCAACCCATCTGGTCCAGAAGCAGAGTGTGAGCTGGAGAAATATATGAACTAAAGACCAAGTTACATCCCTCACACCAGGAAGACCCAACAGTCATTGTTCATCAGTGCCCAGCATAGTTCACACACCCTCTAGGTCCATCCACATTGTCACAAGTGGCAGTTTAGTAAGGCTGAATAATATACCACAGCATTATGTATAGACATAGCAAGACATCAAGTTGTATACCTTATATATAAACATTTCTGTTTGTCAATTATTCCCTAATAAAGCTGGAAAAAAAAGATTAAAGACCAAGTTCAAAGTCATTGGTCTTACCAAGTGCTCTGGTGACAAGGGCCCCTCAGAGGACAAGGAAACGGCTTCATGTGGATTCCAAAATTTGGGGCAGGTCAAAGTTGTGTGCACCAGTTTACTATAAAAGAAAGATTCAGAAACCTATTGAGATGTTACGCAGATTTCACTGAATTTGCATGGAGTGCGGAATGGCTATTGGTAAATGTTAAACAGAGCAGGAGGAAATACATGAAGATTAGCCATGTACCAGTAAATCCTTTTGACACACATTCAGATGACATTTTTAAAGTAGGTGATGAGCCCAAGATGGTTTGGGTCAGTAGATAGAGCATCAGCCTGCAAACTGAAGGGTCCCAGGTTTGATTCCAGTCATGGGCACATGTCCAGGTTGTGGGTTCGATCCCTAGTGGGGGACATGCAGGAGGCAGCCAATCAATGTTTCTCTCTCATCTTTGATGTTTCTATCTCTCCCTCCCTCTCTCTTTCTCTGAAATCAATAGAAATATATTTTAAAAATAAATAAATAAATAAAGTCAGTGATAAGTAGATCATCATAATTAGTAAAGCACTCTAGCAGAGAAATGTTGTGTGAGATAGAAATGAAAATAACTTATAAGTGTGCCTAATTGCTCAGGCCTCTGTCCCCAGGCCCTTACCACAGAAGGTAAGGAGGAGCCCATTGCTCATCCCACCCCACTGTCCCATCTTTGTTCCCTGAAGATGGTAGAGGGACTAAGACTCCACCTGGAATCCCTTCCTAACAGCCATTCACCTTTCTTCGCTCCGAGACCACAGCTCAAGTTTATCTCAAACTCTACCTGCAGCAGCACAGGACACTGGATTTTTACAAAAGGGGCAGAACTAATCTCCTGAACAGCAGAAGCCGCCTGGCTAAGAGGGCAGTTTAACAAGGCGATGGGACACTGTTACCAGGCCACTGACCATTGGGCAGATGCTCCTTTATCTCTGATTTTAGAACTCCAAATCCAGAACAAGCCAGACAATTCTCAAGGCTTCTCATGCTTGTAAATGGTTTACACAGAAAAAAAATTTGATTTAATAAATAAACATTTATCTACACTTCTCATTACTTTGTGTGAGAAGTTTATAATTCCCTCTACTTGCTTGTAGTAGGAAACTGAAAAGGGAAGATAAACACTTTTTTAGGGTGACTGGAGGTTTTTCTCCTAGGAGGACCTCTGTCCAACTCCTGAAATCAGACCAGAGAACTGGAGAGCTTCCTCATTCATGAATTGCTGCTGCTCAGAGGTCTGTTCTGTGGATAAAACAAGGCACTACGTTCTTTAGGCTTGATAACTGTTAAGATGTTGCTTATTACTCATGATTTCAAATAGACCCCCTCATGGATCCTCTAAGCTAAGACCACCTGCAATTTTTGTCCTAACTTTAAATATGCTAAAAAGGACTGGCTACTATATCTCAATAAGTTATTAAAATTCCATGAAAACATTGGTCTTCTACAAACCAAATTTTCATATTTTCATGGTTTTATTATTTATAATTGTACAACTCACTGCTTTTGTATAGTACTTGAATATTCTTTTAAAGCATGTTTAACAGTTAGCCAGTTTGGTTCTGTGGACAGAGAGAGCAGAGGCCCTATGGACTGAAGAGTCCCAGGTTCAGTTCCGGTCAAGGGCATATACCTTGGTTGTAGGCTTGATCCCCAGCCCTGGTTGGGGCATGTATGGGAGGCAATCAATTAATTATTGATGTTTCATCTCTGTCACAGAATTAGAAACATGGGGGTGAGTTGATTTAATTTTCAAGTTTTTTTATGTGTGCTCTCTACTTTGAGAGGAATAATATGATCTAAAGTGACTTGTATTTACAAAATATTTAACAATTTTTCTATTCTTGACCATAGCATGCTCACAAATTTAATAAATATAACTTTTATAATTTTTCGCATTTTTTAAAAGATGATGTTGGCTCTAAAGCATAGCCCAGAATTCCTAAGAATTGGGATGAAATTCTTTCATCAAGAATTGGGGTGCATGCCTACCCCTTTTGAATCTGGGCTCTTCAGCTGCCTGACCAATAGAATATAGTGGGAGGGAACTAAGTCCAGACCCTGAGAAATGACCATCTTTCTCTTGGGAGAAAGTCCAGGTAACCCTAGGAGAGATCTATAAGGGAAGTGACCACAGTCCTCAGTCCTCAGCCACAATTTAGCTCCCAGCCAACATCCCGCACCAACCTGCCAGCCATGTTGGTGCACCATCACCCCAGACCACATTCTGTGGAGTAGACAAGCCTGTCCAGCCAGCCCTTTGCAAACTGCAGATCAGAAACAAAACACATTATTGTTCCTGTTCTAAGCCATTAAGTGTCAAGGTGATTTGTAATGCCTACATAGACCAGAACAAATGTGGGTATCTGGGAGCAGGGTGCTGCCATAACAAAGGCCTAATACATGGGAATTGGCTTTGGGATGGTGGCAGGTAGAAGTTACAAGCCCTGAGAAGTGTTTTAGTAAAATCCTGAAGAGCCTCAACGTAAGAGATAACAAAGGGCCTCGAGTAGGGATTCGTGGGAGTCTAAGGACTTGAGGCAGCTGTCTGTGACAGCTTGAAGAAAAGGGGGAAGATGTTACAAAAGCTTGGGAGAAAGGGACCCTGGTTATGGTATAATAGAAAGTCTGGCAAGTCCTCTGTGGCCTGAGATCATGTGAAAATGGGGAATGTGTTGTACTAGTCAGCTCAAAGAATACAACAGAAGGGTATAAATAAACTGACATTTATTGTTTCACAGCTCTGGAGGCTGGAAGTTCAAGATCAAAGTCCAGCAGGGTTGGTTCCTGATGACACCTCTCTTTCTGGCTTGCAGATGGCCACCTTCTAGCTATGTCTTCACATGGCAGAGAGATAGAGAGATCTCTGGTGTCTCTTCCTTTTATTATAAGAAGATCAGTGGAGCCTAGCCAGTATGGCTCAGTGGTTGAGTGTTGACCTATCAACCAGGAGGTCATGGTTCAATTCTTACTCAGTGCACATGCTCAGTTTGCAGTCTCAATCCTCATTGTGGGGCATGAAGGAAGCAGTTGATCAATGATTCTCTCTCATCATTGATGTTTCTGTCTCTCTCTCCTTCTCTCTTTCTCCCTGAAATCAATAAAAATATATTTTTTAAAAAGAACATCAGTTGAACTGGATTAAATTCCTAAGCTTAATGGCATCATTTAACCTTAATTAACTAATGAAAGGCTCCATCTCCAAATATAGTCACATGGTGGGGGAGCATTTACCAAATAAGGGGGGGTCACAATTCAGTCCATTACATGCATCTAATAAGCTCAATGATCCAGCTAAGTAGAATCTCAGGGAAGGAGACTCTCGGAGCTGAGGGGAAAAGGAGCTGCCCAGGAGAGGAGGCTGGTCCGCAGCCAGGAAGGGTGGCCAGTCTCTGAGCAGGGGCAGGAATGGTGTGAGGGGCCGGGAGCCTAGTGGATGCTCTGGGGACAGACATCACCACCCGCTGATGTAATGCACTTTGTTAGGTACTTTCTCCTGAAGTGCATCCCTCCCTGCTCTGCAGACCACAACACGAGGTTACACTCAGGCCAAAAAAAGGGGACTTGAATGCCTGGGTGCTGTGATAGAGCTTATTTTCATCCTCTCCTTTTGTGAAAGCCTATGTTTGCCCTTTTGTCCTGTACCCCCAGATATAAGCAGTTACTTTCAAGTCTACAGGAGTAGCGTGAGCCTTTTCCCTTTGCTGTCTATCTCATGCATCTTTCCTTGCCACCCAGATTTCTTGGGCTTGTTCCAGACTCCATCACCAGCCCCTCTAGGATTTGTGAAAGCTTCACCTCACACTTACTGAAGAGTTAAAAAGCAAAGGCAGAAAGGCTCATGTGGGGCCACACTCAAGGTTAAGTGCAAAAACAGAGGGCTCTCCCAAACCATGGGGCTCAGTGTTACCCAGGGGCGCACACACTGAGGAGCTGGCTTCAGGAGGAGCAGCAGAGGTAGCCAAATGCTCCGTGAGACACCATGGCGAGGGATGAAAGAGTCCTCTCCGCCATGGCCTGGATTGCAGATTTCTCTGTGCAAATCAAATGTTCTGCCCTGGGAGGCAGCTCACCCTTTTTCTTTTGTACGAAATAAAAATGGATACAG
>NW_006286673.1:823300-861265 GCF_000327345.1 Myotis davidii
CAGTCATCTAATAAAGAAATCCCAACAGCCTACAGAGTCCATATAGTGTTTGCTTATATGTTTAAAAAAAAAAAAGGAAAAGAGCTTCTTTTATTTTGTGTTCGGTTCACTCTTTCTGAAGATCCCCATCCTAAAGACTTAAAAAGAGATAGTATTTTGTGTGCCTGAGGTCTTTTAAAAGTCACCCTGTATTATTAGAGAGAAAAATCAGCTGGAGTATTTTTCTATAAAAAGGTGTTTAATTTTATACTCCAGGCAGCCGCACCAGCAATTACAAAAGTGACCACCACTATATTAAAAAAAAAAATTACACACCCAGTTGTTTAACAGAGATTCAAAATACAGACTAAATTCACTGAACGGTTCCTTAACTGCCGAAGTGCCTTTCAGCATTTAAGATATTTTGTTCTAAGGTGTATGTCTTATTCAAAATATAATTTCCTGAAATCTTCATGGCAAAATTCCCTACATGTTTATGTCACAGGTGTATTTCCTTTTGATAACAGTAAGGAATGGTATTATAGAGTGTGTGCTTAGAACATTCATTACCTACCAGTCTCCCTGGACATAACAAGAGTTCTACTTGGATAGCATTTGCCATGGGCCAAACACTGTCCAAACATTTTACATCAACTATCTGATTTATGCTTCATATCAGACCAAGAGAAGGGTGCCATTGTTAGCACCCCCACTTTCCAGGCGGGAACCTCGGGCACTGGATCTCCAGTCCCTCCCTCTGGACCTCTCAGCTGGAGTGAGATGGAATGAGGATGCACACTCCGGGGTCTGCTGCAGGGGCGCCCTCACAGCCCACAGGCACTCTGCCCACCCTGCTTCACCCTTCATGACTATCAAGGTCTTTCCTCACACTTACCTCCACACCCTCTGCCTCTCTCCACTCCACATTTCATAATGAAGCCACAACACTTTCAACAATCACACGATGTCTGGACTGTCTGGTTTCTCTGGCTCAGCACAGTCTGAAATTCATCAGGCTGCAGCCAGGACTTGTTGGTCTATACACAAATGCCTCTATGGCCGTGGGAGTCAGAAGGGTTTTTAGCTGTGGAGGGGTGGAATGGCATTGACTGGGAAGAGACAGGTGGTCCCTGAGTGATGGAAGTCTATGTTCTGATGTTCTGATTTTGGGGGGTGGAGTTACAGATACACAGGTAAATATTCACTGATTTGTGCATTTCATGGCAAAGTCTGCCTCAGTAAACAAAATACACTGGGGAGAAAATGTTGGAAAGAAGCCAATGTTATTGCTTTTAAAACCTTAAATAATTTCCCACCACTCTAAAAACCCTTTTCAAGCATCTTCAGCCTAACCTGGTGGTACCGTCTGCCTTAGCTCATTGTCCTCTCACATGCTACACTCTGCTCACTCCCCCAACCTCTGTCTGGACATTGATTTGTTTGCCTGATCAACACCAATTCTTCACTTAGAGCACTGCTTCCACAGGAAAAAAATTAGATCACCAAAAAGACCATCTTATGACATTAGGTAACTCTCCATGGTAGCTTTTTCATGACTTTAGTTTTATATCAGTTTCATTTGTTTGTTTTGTATTTTTTTTAAAATGTTAACTTTTAGAGCAGTTTCAGGTTCACATCAAAATTGAGTGGAGCCGAAACCGGTTTGGCTCAGTGGATTATAATTCTTAGATTGATGTCTTGTTTCCTTCTAGATAGTAAACTCTATCATAGCAGGAATTTCACCTACTTTTGTTCTAATTTATCTTTCCCCTTGCTGGCACACAGGTGCTTAATAAGTACATTTGTTAGTAAGTGAACTGGTAACTCCTTACCAGTTTATAGAGCTTAGATAAAATCTAAACTTTATTGTTAGAAATGTGAAAGAACTTATTTTATTTTTAAGAGGGAGAATATGGTTGCAAAGTGAAACAAATGAAAAATAAACAAATAGGACTACATCAAACTAAAATTCTTCTGCACAGCAAAAGAAACCATCAAAATGAAAAGGGAGCCTACTGGATGGGAGAACATATTCACCAATAATACATCTGATAAGGGGTTAATTTCCAAAACATGTAAAAAATGCATACAACTCAACAAAAGGAAAATAAACAATCCCAATTTAGAAATGGGAAAGGACCTGAATAGATACTTCTCCAAAGAGGACATCAGATGGCCAAGAGACATATGAAAGCATGCTCAAAGTCACTGATCATCAGAGAAATGCAAATTAAAATGACAATGATATACCACCTCACACCTGCCAGAATGGCTATCATCAACAAATCAACAAATGACAAGTGCTGGCGAGGATGTGGAGAAAAGAGAACCCTAGTGCAATGATGATGGGAATGCAGACTGGTGCAGCCACTATGGGAAACAGTATGGTATTTCTTCAAAAAATTCAATATGGAACTGCCATTTGACACTCATATGAATATAACCTAAGAAACCCAAAACATCAATCAGAAAGAATATATGTTCCCCTATGATCATAGCAGAACAATTTACAATTGCTAAGACCTGGAAAAGCCTAAGTGCCATCAGTAGGTGAATGGATAACAAAGCTGTGTTACATTTACACAATGGAATATTGTGCAGCTATAAGAAAGAAGGATCTCTTACCCTGTGAGACGGCAGGGAGGGATTTGGAGATATTATGCTAAGTGAAATAAACCAGTCAGAGAAAGACAAGTATCACATGATGTCACTTATATGTGGAATCTAATGAACAAAATAAACTGACAAAATAGATGCATGGAAAAGAATGACAGATCTCAGAGGTGGGAGAAATGGGAAAAGCTTAACCAAAGAACATATGTATATATGCGTAGCCCATGACCACAGACAACAGTGTGGTGAAGGCCTGGGGTGGGATGGGAGCTAGGTGGAGGGGGCAAAGCAGGGGAAAATGGGGAACATCTATAATGCTGCCAGCAATTTTTAAAATAAGATGAAATTGAAAAAAATAAAATTAAAAAGGCTTTGATCTCTTTAAAGGTGGTAGAACCAAAGACTAAGAAATCAGAAATTTATATGTATATTTTTCCTAATTAAGTAAAATAAAATTTACTGGGTGGTCTGTTCTATGCTTCTATGCTGGGGGGGAGGGGCGGTGAGAGAGGCTGGGGAGACATTAATGGAGAAAAAAGGAGACTTACATAATAGTTTAAACACTAAGGAAATTTAAAATAAAGAAAATTTACTGGATGCTATATTTCCCTACCTCTAAAAGATTACATAACTTCTTTAGAATTGGAAGAAATATGTAATCCAACATATAATAACTATCTGCCTGTTCTGTCTATATTTCATCTGAGATCTAGTCCATAATGTATGGTTTTACACCTTTTCTGACTGTGATGTTCAATAATGACTAAAAGGAAGAGAGGCAGGAAAGGATGAAGGGATTTGTACTCAATAAACTAATTTACCAACACGGCATGCCTTTTTTAAGTCTGCAATTGGTGTTTTCAAAGTAGAAACAGCTCAAATGAAACAAACAAAAACTCTGCCACGTGGTCTGCAGCCATGGGAAGTCAAGCAGTCCATTTTAGCTGACTGCATTTCCAGGCTGTAGTGACCTTTTCCATCCTGAGACAGGAGCGATAACGACTGTACAGGCTTAGCATACATACTGGAAGTAAGTACAGGAGAAACCTTTTCCCAAGTTTGCTTGAAGTTTGGTGTTATTCAAGGACGCAGAGCAGAGCACATGGTCATAGAGAGCTGCTAGGTGAGGAGAGGCTCTTCTGCAGTTAAGGTTCAAAACTTCATCCTAACTACGCACTGTTTAAAACTCGGCTGTAAAAAATGAGGAAATTTTATAACAGCTTGGAAGGAACTGGAGAGTGCTATGGTAAGTGGAATAAACCAGTCAGAGAAAGACAAGTACCATTTGATTTCACTTATATGTAGAATCTAATGAATAAAATAAAGCAACAAAATAGAACAGACTCATAGATAGAGAACAGATTGACAGTTATCAGAGGGGAGGGAAGTTGGGGGCCTGGGTGAAAAAAGTGCAGGAATTAAGCAAAAATGAAAATAAAATCTTCATAGTCACAGACAACAGTATGGTGATTACCAGAGGGAAAGGGGTAGGGGAGGTAGAAGAAGGTAAAGTGGAGATAAATGTTGATGGAAGGAGACTTGACTTTGGGTGGTGACATACAATACAATATATAGATGATGTATTATAGAATTGTACACCTGAAACCTGTATAATTTTCTTAATCACTGTCACACCAATAAATTCAATAAAAATTTTAAGTACTGCAATGAATTAAACATCGCACGAATCAATTGTCAGATGGAAACCACATATCCATCTGCTCAGTTCTGTGACTCAGATATTCACGGAAACCTCCAGTCAACTCTGTACTATAAAGAGATGGGGACGTCCCGGTGATTCAATCAATGAATAAAAGTGATACTCTGTACGTGCGAGTCTAGATACATTTCTTTACTATTTTCCTTGGAGTACTTAGAAATTGACTGAATGTTTGACTCCAGGTCCATTGTCATGGCAATACCTTAAACAGCAGCTTTGACCACTGGCTAAAGAGCAGGTTGCTGGCTTAAATCATGTGTTTAACTACCAATGTCTGCAGCTGATTTCTAGAAGCTGACAGTATTTACCACATGATATATATCTGCCTCAGAGATGACTGATGAGTGATCCAAGTTTCTCCAGAGCTTTTAGCTGGATACCAAGAGAGGTGAATCCAAAATTCCAAGAACCTGCAGCAAATATGAGCAAAGGCTGCTCCTACACTTACTTTTTCCTGGATCATTTCTCTCAGATGCCTAGTCCCTTAACCTCTAACAACTTCCATTCTGCAACTCAAAACACAGCTTCCAAAAGGTCAGCCTCGTGGGTCCGGGGACTGCCCACGGTGTTCTGTTCTGTCTGGAATCTTATACACCAACTCAAACAAATTGTTTTCCCTTTTTTTTTTTTTAGTTATTTTTGTCCATAGGCCTGGCACTTTCTCAACATCAATTGTTCTCTTCCCTATAGAGATTGACATTGTCCTTAAATATCTGTTCTCTTAATGACCCATAGAAATAGAACCTCTGAATTTTATCTTGACAAATGCCCAGAATAAGTTCTCCAACTTGAAGTTAAATGTGAACAGAAGTGTCATGTAGCAGTTTCCAGGAGTGTTTCTTAAAATGTCTTTTCCACTTTCTTTTTGTATTTCCCCTTATCCTGCTGATTGGAACATAGATGTGATTACTGGTACTCTAGCCACTTTTTTGCACCACGAGGATGCAGGCTACACCCTTGGGATGACAGAGCCTGGAAGTCTCGGGACTTCATGGAACTGACCTGCCCTGGGTCTGCATCACCTACCTCCAGATTTTTATGTGAGACAACACTTTCAGTGTGCCTGCATTTTGGGGCTGCAAGAGGAAGGTTTCACGGCGGTTCAAAGTGCCATGCTACCGCAGAGTGCCTCTGAGGCTCTCTGGGGCTCTGGCGAAGCATGGAGAGGAAGTGGGCCAAGAACAGCTCTGGAAACCAAAGGGTGAAAGATGGCTGCCAATTGCATTCAAACAGTCCATGCTGGGTACATGCTAAATACAGTGAATTTTACATGTTGGAATCGGGGCCTTGAATTTATTATTTTCTCTTTTATGTTCTTTTTTCTTTGGTATTTAAAATTCCTTGGCACGCATTGACTCTGTTTAGTCAAACATGCTTACTACATGCAGCCCACTTGTCAATGCATCGTTAGTTCTATCTTTAGGGTCTGAAGCTTTCAAGTTAGCCCTTGGTCTTTTTATTGCCATGAACTCTTTTCAAAGTCAAATGAAAAGAAATCAGTTAACCAAACTGTCTTTTTTATGGAACTTGCATTTGATGTATGGGATCTTTCCAGATGAATGGGAACGTTTTGTTTTATTAGTGATTAGCTTTCACTACTGTTTTCAGAGAACTTTCCTTCTTCTTTCCTCAGAGCTTGCTTTTAAATTGGCCCCAGAGACTTCAAACTCCAAGACTCTTAGCAAAGGGCATGTGAAACAGTGTCTGTGCGGCTGTCGCCAGAATGACGGCTCCTTTTGATGTTAACTTGTTACTGGATGAGCACATCAAAGCTCCCCCAAGGGCTGCCGCCTAGGACAACGGAGCAGAATCATCTTATGAGAAACAGAGCAACCATTCCTGGTTAAAACATGGACAACAAAATCTCCTTCACAGACTAACAGCGTCTGTTATCTGTACTCCTGAAGACTTGTTCTATCTTCACATTCATTCTTCTTGACAGCACCGCCCAACTTCCAGTGTGGTTGCAATACTTTTGTTTTTACAATGTCAACAAGAAAAGCCAGAGGAAGTGTGCTCTGATATTTTTAACCATTTCATAGTTAAGAAATGGAATTGTTTTTGCTGAAAGGTTGGAGGACAGTGTGGAGACACTAAATTTTGTATAGAGATCGTCATGAGTGGAGGTTTGACAAAACATTGTCTTGTGTGCATCAACACCTCTGTGCCAAGGGCCAGTGTTAGGGTCCCCAGAGAATGCTTTCTAACTTAAAATACTTTCTGATTAGCTTCCTGGAAGTCTAGAGCTGGAGCCATGGTGACTCACCTTACCGAGTCCCTCACTATGCAGACAGGAACTGCCCTTCTTCCTGTTCAGGTGGCCATTCTGTCCAATGCCAAACGTGTGAGCCCCAGGCAGTGTCTTCCGGAATCTGTCATCTGATTCACAAACTCAAACCTTCAGACACATCATAGGGAACACAAGTCAGACTGTAGTTAAAGGGGGTTTGTCCCCTCTTGGGCTCCTCAGAGAGTCAGCTCTGGTTTTAACAGCAGTGCTAGTCAAAGCAGGGCAAGTTTTGCTCAATAAATCAGTCCTTTACTATTTGTATCTTATTTTACTTTATTTTCTTTACTTTTTTGTTTATTTTCTTTCATTTTATTTTAATCAGCAATGGAGACCCCTCCCAGCACAGGCACACAAAGGGTCCAATTTCCATGGGATGGAGGGCAGGGCTTCTCCTCCCACCAGGAGAGTCACTCAGCTGAACAGGAGGACTAGTGTTTCACAGGAGAGAATGTCCTCTAGTTAAAATGACCACAGAATCAATCAGGCCAAAAACCAAAGAGCAAACCTGCCTCTTCATGGAAAAGAAACCAATTGTGATGATGTGTTTCCCCCTGGATCTGCTGAGGGCAACAGACCTGGCTCCTAGGTGCGGTGAGGGTGACATGTGGCAGTGCGGGACACCTGCAGCTCTCCTGAACTGGGTACAACAGGGCGCAGCTGTGCATGGGGCTGGTGGCAGCCAAGAGGGCCTTAGCCACTGTCCAGCTGCTGGAGGGGCAGCAGTGCTAGACAAGCAGGAGCCAGGGGTAATGGGTAGGCGTGGCAGGTGGCAGGACCCAGGACCGGGAGGCATCAGAGAGGGTAGTGCGTGAAGCTCCCATTCCAGCCCAGAGGAGCCCATGCAGAGCCCCAGGCAGGCAGGAAAGAGGCTGCAGTCCTCAGACCCAATGCTTATTGGAGTGTGGACTATTTTTATAGAAGTATTTTTGCTGTAAGCTGACCTGTTATGTTTTCCCCGTTATCAAATGTTGAAAAATGGAGAAAGATGAACATCCAAAGCACTGAGTCTGGCTGCCAAGATTTAAACCCCACCTCTGATGGTGGAGAATCATGCTCCTGGGAGACTGGCTCCTCGAAGTCTCGGGTTCCTCACCTGCAAAGTCAGGTTAACAACAGAGCCACCTAGCAGGATGGTGGTCAGCATTAAATGAGGTAACACAGGAAGTGCTGGGGACATAGCAAGTGTTCACTAAATAATTGTAACACATGTGCCAAGAGATTATAAACAGATGTGTGTGCCTGAGTATGAGAAGAAGAAGGGAATTAACTGGGAAGAAGCAATTCATTGAGGATATTCACTTATTGACTGTTAACGGTAATATGAATCCCAAATAAAAACTGAGGTGTTTCAAGATATTTTTCCCCTCATTTCAAAGACAGAAAACAAGCCAGACACATGTTCAGGATGTCCGAGCTGTCACCACTGCATTTGCAGCTGTGAAAGACAGTCTTGGGTGACCAGGAGCTTCTCCCTGAGAAGGTGGGGAAGGAGGAGGAGCAGGCCTGGTAATGAGCAACGTATAGAAAAGGCCTGCTCCAGAGCAGGCATGCATGAAGATCAGGTGAGCAGCAGTCTGGACGAAGCTGGGCAGGTAAGTAATGACTTCAGAGGAGGTTGAACTCATCTTCAAAGGGAGAAGTTAGACTCAGCTGAGCTCTATAGAGATGTGTTTATAGTTATGATTCTATTCAATGATTTTTGATCCACACCTATCCTATCTAATAATAGGCAAAGATGGTATGCCTCCCATTGGCTAATCAACGAGATATGCAAATTAACTGCCAACAAAGATGCCGGTTAATTTGCATATGTAGGTGCAAAGCGACAGAGCGAAGACTGAAAGCGGCTCCGGCGGGAGCAGCGAAGGCTTGAAGGCGACTCCGACCAGAGCGAAGGTCTGGGTCCTGGGTGTCAGAGGAAAGCCAATGCCGGCAGCCAGGGGAAGGGAAGACCTATTGCAAGAATTTTTTTGTGCAACAGGCCTCTAGTTTCATATAAATCTCTGTCATTCACCATCATGTGGCCCTCACTGTGCTTTGGTTCTTTCAATATTTGGAGGCTTCCACATCCTACCCTTGGGCTCTAGTTTATCAGGATCATCCACGGAAATCAACCCCACATGAGGCAATGGACTTCATCCTACTTATAAGAACAAAGAACTTATTAAAGTTCTCTTCTTGGCAATTAAAGTGCCTCAAAGCAAATGACTTTTTCCAAGTTCTCCAGAAGCCAGAACAATCTCACTTTTTATGGAAGAGGAGACTTCTGGCCCCTTCTGAAAAGTAAGAACTACCTCAATGCAACACCACATTAACCAAGGGCCTAGCTCTCACCTTGGCCAGGCCTTGTGGTCTGCCTGGGATCATAGGTTTGCATGTGTGTCATAAAAAACACCACAAGCAAGGAATGGGGCTCCCTCATCCTCTGTCCTCTGTGGACACCCACTCATCCCTTATCACCTGTAGAGATGGCCCACAGAAGTCTGCTCCTGAGTGTTCTAGGCCTTGGGCTTCATGGACACAGCCTGACCCTGCTGGTATCCTGTGACCAGATTTACCAGGACATTACCCAGGCTGCTCTGTGAGCCATCACCATATCTTCTTTGCTACTACACCCCCAACCGGAGATGTTGGCTTAATAAACATTTACCTCACTCAATAAATATGTATTGGGAACCCTGTGTGCCTGGTAGCAGGACTGCAACTTGGAGACAATATAAACTATCCAGGCTCTTACAAAATTTACATTTTAATCAAATTTACTCTCTAATCAGTTAACTAAGCAAGCAAGTAAACTCAGACACAATATGAAGAAAAATGCCCAATGATGTAAGAGATGGGGATGGGAGGACAGCCGGGGCAGGTGGGAGCTGATTCAGATTGAGTTTTAGGGGACTATTTTTCTTGAGACCTGAGCAGCAAGAAGAAACCAGCCACATGAGAGACAAAGCAGGGCTTCTCTCCCAGCAGAGGGGCATCCTGAAGGAGTGGGCTCAGAATGCTCCAGGAACAGGAAGGTATTAGTCTCACTTGATTGAGTTTGAGAGCTTGAATAAAGGTCTCCTGGTCTGTTCGTGCTGTTACAACAAAGCTTATAAACAACAGGCATTCATTTCTTAGAGCTCTGGAGCCTGGAAGTCCAAGATCATGGCGCTGTCAGATTCCATGTCTGGTGTGGATGTACTTGCTTCATGGAGAGTGTTTTTTTGCTGCATCTGAGGAAGGGGTGAGAGGACCCTCTGGGGTCTCTAGTATAAGGGCACTGGTCCCATTTTGGGGGGCTCCACCCTCATCACCTCCCAGAGGCACCACCTTGTAACACCATCACTTTGGAAGTTAAGTGAACATTTGGGGGACCAGAATTTGTTCTACAACAGGAAATGGAGGAAGATAATGAGTTTATACATAGAAGAAACAGTGCCCGCTGGATTTTGTGGGTCCCAGTAGACGTGTGGTATCACTTCAAGGAAATGAGAAACTATGGTTATAAACAGGGGAAGAAGTGACCTCGTTCATGTTTTAAAAGAACTCGCTGGAAACATCATGTTAGGAAAGAGAGTATTGACTTGAGTGGATATTGGTGAACCAATTTTAAAATAAAATGTTTGATTCTTTCCTATGCATCGTGATGGATGACAGTGAACACAGCCACCTCTGTCTTGAAATTTTCAGCCCCCCCACCCCAGCACCCCTTCCCTGAGTAAGAGGCTAAAAGGGGAGCAGAGGCTCTGGAAGAGCCACCATGTAACAATAAGCAGTCACTTCAAATTGAGCATGGAGCTGCTCGGCAGTGATGGCAAAGGAAATACATAAAACGCCTAAATGGGCCTAATGGGATTTTAGTAATCAAATATCAAGATTTGTATATTTTCCACATTATGGTGAGAACACTTTGAGCCAGCCTCTTTCCCCTCCTGTTCCTGTTAGAATTTTATTCTAGAGTAAACTTACAGCAGTCCCACTTGCGGCCCTATCCAGGTCCTGTCCGCACTTTCATTATAAACCGTGTTTACCAAAGGTTTACAACTTGGCTGCAAAACCCAGCTGGCACCGAAACTGGAAACTTGGCATGAATAGTTTGGCATAAACATTGCCCGGAAGCAGTTTTTCTATCTGAATCTGAGAAAAACAGGCTAGGTCATTTTCCAGTTATTTGTGTTATTCATGCATAAATAAAATGAAGCCTGACAGCTTTGCACAGTTGTTTGCTTTTGCACTTCTCAAAAATAGATTCCATCCAAGAAAAGTAACATTTGGTAAACAAATACTCCATGACGGACTATAAAAAGTGAAAAAAAAAAAAAGAGGTGGACTGGAGTACATTAAATAGAAAGGGAAAAGGGGAGTGTTTCAAAAGTCACTTTGTGTCAGAAAGTAGGAGCTGGGAGAGGTGTTATCAGTCAGTTATGCAGATTCCAGAGGCATATTTAGTGGTTCCCGTGGATTCTAAATTAAATGTGTAGACACAGACTTTCAAATAAATATTCCATTAAAATATGAGGCACAGCTCATCCCCACACACTATATCTATAATGTTCAACCAAGAAAGAAACAAAGGATTTTTAAATGAGTTCTCCAAGATCAATGGGCTGTAAAAAAGTGGGGGAGAGGGGATGGAAGATGAAGAAAAGAAGATATGAATGGTACATTAAATGTGTTGATTAACAAAAAAAATGAATGTCAGTATCTGAGGTCCCCTCGCCCATCTCTGTGGTGTATTAAAAGTTTAGAAATGCATTTTGTGGGCTTTGAATTCCAGCAGCCAGCAGCAGCTCTCTAAAACGGGAATGTGACGGTCTAGACCTCTCTCCAAAGAAAGCCTTTCTGGCATATTTAAAAGTCAGCCTTGACGTCAAGCGACTCTTGACAACACTCAGCTTTGAGTTCTGTGGGATGTGGGCAGAATGGACTTTCACTCTTGCAACCCTATCAGTAAGTGAGTAAAGAGAATGTTTAAGGGCAAAATAGAGCCAACCCAATTCAAACAGAAAGTAAAAATAAGTGAGAGAGGAAAGAATTCAGTACAGAGAAGACAACAGCAAGCTATGTCCCCGTCTATCACAACAGGACCTCATCTGTGACAAGTGCTCTTTCTGGTTTCTCTTTATGGAAGGAATTGTTTTCACAGGTTTGCATTTAGCAGATGTGCTTTTCAAATGGCTTTTTAGCTGCTGTAACCACTCAGATCAGATGCAGGAAAAGCCATTATGGTTGTTCTTGGTAAAAAAAAAAAAAAAAATGCTCTTAGGCAGACTCTAAGCAACACAATAGTATTCTATCTTTGTAAGTGGAAGACTTTGCCAGCTGATTATTTTACCTGAAGGACACCCTTTGACCATCACCTGTCCCGAATAGTTGGTGTAGGTCAATCCCACATGGTATTTCAAGCTAAAATCACCCCTGGGACACATCTCAAAGCTATTTTTCTCCCTAGAACCATCAACTCAACCAGACTCTCTAAACTCCACCTCACTTTCTCCTAGACATTCTGGTGTTCTCTGCTTCAGAGAAAGCCTATGCAATCATTTGTTTGCCCTAATGCCTAGATCGTTACCACAGCAATGACGTGGCATTTAGGACTGTCACTCATTACAGGATTTATAAACAAGTTTTTACACCATAGGGAGCTCACCTTCGTCATTGAGGAATATGAATAAATGCATGAGTAAACACACAGAATCCCCCAGTTGAGAAGACTTTCGATATGAAGACATAAGCCCTAGGGTCCCAAACACTAAGTAGTTAGATAGACTTCACTGAAACTAGCTGGGGAGCCTCTAGGTGTTTTCTCAGAGCTTGTGATTATTTCCATGTTCTTTAAAAGTGCACGGTTAGACCCGGCCGATGTGACTCCGCAGTGGAGCATTGACCCTGGAACCAAGAAGACCCAGTTCAATTCCTGGTCAAGGTAAATGTCTGGATTTTGGGCTTGATCCCCAGTGGACGACATGCAAGAGGCAGCTGATCAATGATGTTCCCCTCTCACAGATGTGTCTCTAAATATCAATAAAAAGCATATTTTTTTAAAAATAAATAAATTTAAAAAGTGCGCATTTAGCCTAATCTGACTAGTTCTCTAAGTTAATTCTTTAAGACCTGAAATGCACTTCATTTCTATATTCTCAGTTTCCAGCACAGTTTCTGACACCAGAGTGTCAATAAACATCTGTTGAGTGAATGAACAATCAGCGTAGGATGGATGCTATGATAGTGGTGAGTATCTATGTTTGTAGACAAAGAAAGTGGTCTTTTGTTTTTGTTTTAAGACTGGAGGAAAAAGAAGTTTGTACTGATCAGTGTAAATGCATGAGTTGTGTGTTTTTTACTTATTTTTAGTTACAGTTGACAAAAGATATTAATTCTAGGTGTAGAGCATAGTGATTAGATATTTACTAGTATATAGCTTACAAAGTGATCACCCCCAACAAGTCTAATATCCATCTAGAACCATGCATAGTATTACAAAATTATTGACTATATTCACTACACTGTACTTTACATCCCCATGATGGGTTTTATTACAGGTAATTTGTACTTCTTAATCTCTTTCACCATTTTTTTGCCTATCCACCCAATCTTCCATCTGGCAACCACCAATTTGTCCTTTGTGTTTCTATTTTGTTTGTTTGTTTTTTTAGGTTCCCCAGATAAATAAAATCACATGGCATTTGTCTTTCTCTGTCTGAGTTATTTCACTGAGCATAATACCCTCTGGGTTTATCCATGTTTCCACAAATGGCAAGATTTTATTCTTTTTATGACTGAACTAGTGGCACAATGCACAAAATTTGTGCACAGGGGGTGTGGAGGGGGTTTCCCTCAGCCCAGCCTGCACCCTCTCCAATCAGAGACCCCTTGGGGGATTTCTGACTGCCAGTTTAACCAGCAGCTGGACATCATTCTCACAATCTGGGACCACTAGCTCCTAACCACTCACCTGCCTCTCTGCCTTATTGCCCCTAACTGCCTCTGCCTGACTGCTTGATTGCCCCTAACTACCTCTGCCTGCCTACCTGATCACCTATAACTGCCCTCCCCTGCCAACCTGATCTCTCCCCCAACTGCCCTTCCTTGCCAGCCTGATCTCGCCCCCAATGGCCCTCCCCTGCTGGCCTGATCTCACCCCCAAATGCCCTCTCTGCCTTGGTCCCCACCATTATGGCTTTGTCCAGAAGGAAGTCAGACATCCAGAAGATGGCCGGTCGACCCGGTCTAATTAGCATATTACCCTTTCATTAGGATAGATCATATTCCATCTTACTAATAAAAGCTTGGGTGGTCCTCACGCCATCACACTTTAATGCCCTCACGCTGTCACAAGATGGCTGCACACACAGCAGAGGCGGGGCCCGGCAGCTGCTCCCCATAGCTTCCACCAGGGTTCCCCTAGCCCCGCACATGCCACAGAGATGGGACCCCCGGCTCTGGCCTACCTCTTTGGGGCAATCCATCAAGTAACCCCAGATGGGTGTGCAGGGCCTACCTTTTGAGGTGATCAATCGTGGGGTTCCCACACTTTGAGAGGGCACAGGCCAGTCTAGAAGGAACCCCCCCCCATTCCAAGTGCACGAATTTCGTGCACTGGACCTCTAGTTGTATATATGTACCACATCTTCTTTATCCATTTGTCTAAAAATGGACACTTAGATTGCTTTCATATCTTGTCTATTATAAATAATGCTGTGGAGAATGCATATATCTTTTCACATTACTATTTTGGGTTTCTTCAAATAAATACCCTAAAGTGGAATTTTTATATCCTATTTTCAATTTTTTGAGGAACCTCCATACTGTTTTCCATAGTGGCTGCATCAATTTATATTCCCACCAACAGTACACAAGGGTTCCCTTTTCTTCACATCCTTGCCAGCACTTGTTGTTTGTTGATAGGAGTTAATATTCAAAATATGTAAGGAATGCATGAGTTGTTTTGAAATCTGCATGTCCCATATCTACATTAGGCCTTTTCCAAATTAAGAGGAACTGTTTGCCGACCACATACAGAGAGAACTGATGATTTCTAGAACAATATGCTCTTCACTTAAATAATCTAAACCTTTGGCTAACAAAGGAGACCTCAGTTTGGGGAAGGGTAACCGGCTGCTAAATGATTAGTGATGGAAATTCCAGGGAAGTAATTGCAAGGGTGAAAGTATACCTTGTAAACAAGAGTCCATATTTTACTGTACAATTTATAACTGGGGGGAAAAGCACAATATTTGTATTTATCCAACTAGAAAAGTAAAGACGTAAAGTTGAACAAAATCTTATAGCCAAATGGGATCTATGTCCTTTCACCTACAAAGCAAACAGGTTAGGGCTGAAGGGCAACATCCATGAAAATAGCTTGTAGGGTTTCAGCTGGTCACTTTCCACTCCAGGTGTCAGCACGCAGTCATTGCCACTTCGCTATCATATAAATGTGCATTTGCTGTATTGAAATCAGATTGTGAAAAACACACAGTTTGACAGAGAATGAACCCAGCTCAGTATCCATGTCCCCAAGGGAAGTTGAGATTCCCTTCTTAATGTTTCTTAGGAAATGAAAGAGAAAGCTAAGTGCCACTCTCAAGTCTTGGCACCGAAATGACAATGAAGAGAAGTGGCCCAGGAGAAAGAGCTTAAGTTTCACGTTCAGAAAGAACTGGGTTCCTTTTCTACTGCTGTATTTGTAAGACTTGTGACATTTGGTAAGTTACTTAACTCATTTGAACCTCAACCATCTTGGTTATAAAACAAGGCCATCCTCACCTACTTCCAGACCATGCAAAAAAGATGATATGTAGGAAGCCATTCATGCGATGACAGAGCCTGATGGAAATTGGGCACAATTTAGGGGCTCCACCTCCAAATTTATCCTGACTCTGGCCTGCACTGTTCCCTTCCTCTTCCACATCACAGTCAGGCCTTGCCTGGACCACACCCATGAGCTCTCACTGAGCTCCCTACTCCTCTCTCACTTCCCATAACCCATTCCCCATAGCATGAGTGTGATCCTGCATCATACTTGTCACTTTCCTCTTTGCACACCTTCCATTGACTAGCTCTTCCCAGTTTCCAGTTGTCATGTAAGATGTCACCTCTTTAGATAAATCTTGATTTTTCAAACTAAAGGAGCCTCCTCACTCTCCACTCTAAACTCTCTATTAGCTTTCTCTGCAGCACCCACCTGAATTCTGCTGTTCACTCACATGTTCATTTCTGTCTCAGACATATAGCTCTAACAAAACCACAGACTGGGAGATTCATCAACAACAGGCATGTGTTTCTCACAGTTCTGGAGGCTGGAAGTCTGGGACCAAGATGCTGACAGATTCAGTGTCTGGTGAGGCCCCTCTTCCTAGTTTGTAGACCATGTCTTCTCGCTGTGTCCTTACATTTTGGGAAGGGTGAAGGAGCTCTCTGGGTCTCTTTCATAAGGTCCCATTCATGAAGGCTCCACTGTCATGATCTCATCACCTCCCAAAGGTCCCCACTTCCTAATACCATCATCAACACATGCATTTTGAGGAACACAGACATTCAGTTTATAGCAGTATGTCTATGCCAATCCCCCCAGAATGTAAATGCTGAGGAGCGCAGGACCACAGCACAACTTCAGAGGGCGCTATTCCCTGGAAGTCCTGGAGGTGTGCACAGCCTGAACTATATAGCACACATCAGCCAAAAAAACCTAAGTCCTCCCCCTGGTGTAGTCTGGAGACATTGAAAGCACTGACTATATTTGAGGATTGAATTTATTATAAAATAATCACATTCTTATACTATAAAATTAAAATAGTATGCTAGCTGTGAGAGAACACAGAGCTTTATGAGAAGTTAAATAGTGGGCTATCCAGTTTGGCAGTGGCTCACCTCATGTACACACAGAAACAAGTGACAGGGATTTATGGGTTTCAGCAAGTGCTCTGGCTGGATCATATTTTAACGGCTTTATAAATTACTTTATTCTTTTTTATAAGAGCATTAATGATGTGAAGAGGTCAGTTACATTTTCATTTATGCTTTATTGCATGTTAGGAGAAAATTATACATTACAGTAGAACTTGCAAAGTTGGGTGTTTCGAAGGTCATGGAATGTGTGACTCACACATATGAAGGCAACACTAGGAAACAGATGCTTTACTTGCTGTTTCCTATTATACATGTTCAATTTAATCCTGAGACTTCACAGCCTGTCAGCTGCACTTTCTCTGACTGCACACCCGCCCTGTGGGCAGAGGTAGCGGAGATGGATGCACAAAACATGTCATCTCAGCCACAAGGCACTCTGGGACCTCACAGCCAGCCAATGGTGACAGCAATGAGCAGGAAGGGTCAGGAGAGGCTACAAGAACCACCCAAAGGCAGTGACCCCATCTTCACATCACAAAATTTAAGAGAGGGAAGAGGAATGAGCTGGGCTGGGCCCACTTCCAAAGGAACATTCTAGTGAAAGTAGAATGCCTTGGGTTTCATTTCTTGGCAAAATGGTCAAATCTAACTTTTATAGAGTATCTACCATGTAACTACCATGTAACAAATTCTCCTGCCAGACACTTCATATTACACACAGGAATCCTCCCAAAAGTCTACGAGGACATTATTTCTCTTTCAAAGAATAGTGTTGTGGAGCGTGAGCAACAGAATGACCAGAACTCCAGACTGATTAAAATTTAGAGAGCCTTTATTGACTGGCCAGTGTCCACGCCTCCACTCAGGAAGCCCAAGAGAGAAGCAGCCATGGCCATCTGCAGAGTCCAATATTTAAAGGGGACAACTACATCCATGTTCAGGTTCCCATAGCAAGTAAAGCCAAGTTACAAAAGCTAATTGCGTAGTTTTAGCCAAGCTATTCATCATCCTCCTGTTATTCATTTCTGGGTAACTTAAAGGTAAGGACTATTCAACTTAAAGGTCAGGACTATTCTTAATTTTGACCTGTCTGTTCTTTGTAGGCCGTTGCTCAGGTGTGTTGATCTGTTTGTGCTTTGTAGATCGTTGCTCAGGTGTGTGAGCTCAGTTCCTAGAAACTTTGCACAGGCTGTCAAGCTACTGAGGTGGCTAGGTAATTAAGCAGGCCTAAAAAATTTTTCTACTCTGTAACAAACAGAAATCTCCAAATCACAGCAAGAAGTAACCCACCAATTACCAGAAGGGAAAGGGGATAGAGGAGGATAAGAGAGTAAAGGTGGTCAAATATATGGTGATGGAAGGAATTATACTTTGGATGCTGATGCATTATAGAATTGTCCACCTGAAACTTACATAATGTTATTAACCAATGTCAATCCAATAAATTTAATTTTAAAAAAAAAGTAAACCAGCCAGTGTGAGTCAGTGGTCAAGCATCGATTTGAGAACCAGGAGGTCACAGTTTGATTCCCGGTCAAGACACATCCTTTGGTTGCAGGCTCAATCCCCAGTGTGGGGCATATAGGTGGTAGGCGATCAATGATTCTTTCTTATTATTAATGTTTCTACCTCTATCTCCCTCTCCCTTTCTCTCTGAAATTAATAAAAATAAAATTGAAATTAAAAAACGAAGTAGCACAGCTGGTAAGCAGTAATGACAAGATTCACACCAAGCTGGTAATCATCTGTGAAATAATGATGGTGAGGATGATAATGAACATTTATTGAGCACTTGGTGTATACATGTGAAACATAAATTGGGAAAACAACAGCTCTATGAGTTATCAGAATTATTATCTCTATTGTCCAAGTGAGAAACTGGAGCTCAGGAGGCCCAGAACCACAGTGCTAGAAAGCTGTGGTGTCTGATTGAAGTCCACTCCCCAGCAGCCCCTGGGAGCAGAACAACGGTGTTGCCCCCACAATCACCACCAACGCCCAGACTCTCAGCAGATTTGGAAACACCAAAGTTCCCTTGGGACCATAGCTAGGACCTCTCTATTCTGGCATCAGGTTTTCTGTGCATCCAATGCTTGTGCACAAGGGGAGCCCAGGACAGCTCCCTCTCACAACTAGAGTGGGGATGCAGGGGCAGGGAACCAGCTCATCCTTCCTTTTACTGACAGCCAAGAGAACATGGAACAGAGAGGAATAAATAAGCTTGATGGGAGAACTCACCCCCAGTGAGGCATGGGAAGTGGGTTCAGGGCTGGGCTCGCGCCCATGGTCCTTGGCTGGGAGGGATTGTGTCTGTTTCCTCACCTGTAAGGGGACTGGGAGTGTCTCCTGGGGTGGAGCCCCCAAAGAAGAGAAGGTGAAGGACAAGAAGCAATTTGGTCTGACCACTCTGTCCCCTGGGAAAAGAGGAGGATCTCTCATCTCATCAAATAAGGCAAGGAGTCCTAAGGGAGCCCTGGGATTCTGGAAGCCAGTCCAGAGAATATTAGATCAGTTGGGATTGGATTAGCATCTCAATCCAATGAGGGTCATGGATTTCTGTTTTCCCTGTGCCTATATCAGAGCTGAGTGCATAGCCTGAGCTCTTAGACACCAGAGGCCAGGAGAACAGAGCCATGCTGGCACCCAGGATATGTGGGGCAGCATGAGCCTGAGGGCCACAGTGCTGAGCTGGTTTTCTCCAGGGCATCTGCAAGTTCTGAAGGCAGAGCTAAGTACATCCTGCCCAGCCCCAACCCTGGAGCCCCTGCCTCTATGCCACTGGCTCCCACCACCCAGGAGGTGTATCACCTGAGGGTACAGCAGGCTCAGAGGGAGTCAGCCAGCTACTGGCCAATGTCCTCCACCAGCAGCTGGCTAAGAAGCCGTCCTCCATCCACATCTCAGTTCCCAGTGAGAACAGAAGTATTTCCCACACCCCCAGTCCCTGCCTGGCTGCAGGTGCCAAGAGAACCCTCCTGGACTGCAGCAGCCAGCTCCTGAAATTGCACATGCTGTCAGGCATGGCGTCCAAGACCACCAGCACCATTCCTCCTAAATGCATGGCACGCAGCCCATCTTTACAGAGTTTAAAGAAGTCTATTATCCCCAAAGATTTCAGGGGCAAAATCCCCATGGACATCTGCCAACGATATCTCAACCTGTTCATTGAGGAGTGCCTCAAGTTCTGCTCCTCCAACCAGGAAGCCACCAAGAAGGCACTTGGATGGAGAGAAGGTGGCCAATGACTGCAGGCCCAGCAGGAACGTCCACCTGAACATGGCTGTGAATACTCGCAAGAAGCTGCAGGGACTGGTCCCCAGCACTGTGCCTGGTCTCAGGAAAACCAGTGGCCACAGGGTTGTGTCCCATGAGGTGGTGCTGAGGGACAAGTTAGCTACCAAGACCAGCTTCTCACTCAATTGCTTGAGCAACCCAGATGTGGAGGATCTGAAAAAGGCCACCCTGTACCACCACCTCAAAAAATGCCTGCTCACCAAGGACCAGCATAAGGAGAATGGTTACTCCTTCCTGCATTCCCAAGCAGCCAGGGGGCACTGTCATCTTCACTGCTGAGGAGAAGCTGCCCAAAGACTCCTCCTGCAGGGTCTGCTGCTGCTGTGGCACTGAGTATCTCGTGTGCCGCTCGTGTGCCCCTCAGGCCGCTGAGTGCACAATGAAGAATATTACTCACTGGTAACATTTAGGGACTGGTGGCTGGGAGACTCAGTACTTGTGCTGCTCGGCCACCATTGGCTCCACTGGCTGCCAGGTTGCCAAGCAACACCTGCAAGATGGCCGAAAGGAAAATCTTGAGGGGTTCATGAAGACTTTTGATAAAGAACTTCCAGAAGATGCTCAACCCAGAGCCTATACCCTTGACTGTGAAATGCTCTACACCACATATGGCTGGAGCTGGCATGCATCACCGTGGTAGACACTGACATGCAGTTGGTTAAGACACCTTCATCAAGCTGGACAATGAGATTGTCGACGACAACACAAGGTTCTCAGAAGTGACTGAGGCTGACCGTGCCGACATAAGCATCTCGCTCCAGTACCTCCAGGATGTCCAGACCATCTTGCTGAGTATGTTTAATGCTGATACTATCCTCATTGGACACAGCCTGGAGAGCAGCAACCTGCTGGCCTTGAAGTTCAACCATAGCACTGTGGTGGACACATCTGTGTTCTTCCCACACCTTCTGGGCCTCCCCTACAAGCGCTCCCTTGGGAACCTTATGACTGACTACCTCTGACAGATCATTCAGGACAATATGGATGGACACAGCTCCAGCGATGCCAGAGCCTGCATGCATCTGGTGATCTGTAATATTTAAGAGGATGCCAAGACCAAGTGGTGACCACCGCCTGCCCCCTGCCCTCCTATCTCCTGCCTCCCACTGCCTCTGGCATTTCTTGCCCCAGGCTGTTTCCAAAACAGTGCAATAAATCTCGAGAGCTAATCCTGTCCACATCATCAAGATATAGACACAGAGAACACAGGAGGAGCTGCGTGACACCCAGGTCCCAGCTCTAAACCTACCTGGAGCCCCAGCCCCTGTGTAACCTCTTGTCCCTTCCTGCCTCTGCCTCAGTTGCTGTATTCTGGAGATTGCTGAGGCTGACAGTGGAGGCTGGGACCACCTGTCCAGGCCCTGCTTGAGTCCCCAGCAGTTACCCTTGTAGGCTGACCACCTGTTCTTACTCCTCACCTGCCAGAGTGCCCAGTGGGCCAGGCAGGCTTGTCATGGATTTGTTTGGACAGGGGTTGTGTGTGTGTGTGTGTGTGTGTGTGTGTGTATTGCAATTTTTATTATTTTTAATTTAAACCTGATGACTTGCATGGTTGCCTTCCCCCACCAGGAGCAAGACACTGATGTTACCTTCCTTCCTGGGGGATGGAGGTTGCTGGGGAGGGCAAGAGCAATCAGCTCATACTCCCACAGCCACCGAGACCCAAGTCCAGCCTGGCCTTGGCCCAGTTGTGTGGGAACTTGTTGCCCTTAGCCCACTGGACCTCTAGGAACTAAGCCAGACCTCAGGGCCCTGGAATCTCAACACTTCCCATCCGAGACTTGCCCTCACCCAGGAGCTGTTTGTCAAGGCCCATGCCCCAACCCCTTCCCAACCCCAGTGTCTCAACCCCTAGGCAAGGACAGAAAATTATTTGTATGGAAAAATAAATAAATAAACAAACAAACAAGCTTGGTGGTGTAACTGAATTTTCTCAGTGGGCATTGAAGGGTGTCTATACCTGAACACCTCCATATCTACTTTTTTGCACAGAACCCCACAGCAAATGCAGCACCCAAGGGCCCTATTCCCACCTCAGTCTCATGTTGCCTCCCTTTAAGTTGTGGCATCTTTCCTGGGCTGTGGTAGATGTCTTTAATTCCCCTGGATTGTGGGTTCCATGGCGCTCATCTCGTGGGAAAAGTCTTCCTCTCCAGGACCAAGCAAATACATCTTTTCTGCCCCAAGAAGGAAGTATGTTTCTAAAACTTTTTCAATGAGTTAATCAAATTATAATCAGAGTGAATATAATTCTTCCTGGAATTCACTTTAGAATCTAGCAGGCACAGTTGTCACCAGGACCCTGAAGCCTAAGGATAAGCAACCCCCCAGGAACAGAAAATTTATCCACACTAAGTTTTTAGAAGTACACCTTCTACTCTCTCTGATTCCCTTTCTCCTCCTCACAGCTTCCTCCCATCCAGAAACTTCACATACTACCTACAACCCTATCTTGTAAAGTCATTTTGAAAGAAGCAGCGTTTTTTATATTTATTTAGAAACATACAGGCTACAAAAAGTCTTCATGGCTAGCTAAGCATCTTCCATATTTATAGTGTATGGTTTTTATTTTTCTGCCAGCATTCTTTCTCTACTTCTAAAATCCTTGAGCGTTCAGATGTCTTATCTTTGCATCATCCTGAGTGACTATGAGTCAATAAATGTATAAATTGCATTCATAGATTTACAATGTCTCTGTGATAGATCGTTTCTATATGTAAACAATACATAAGCTGCATACAGAATCCAGTTACAGTCAAGTTTACAGTTTATCATGGAAATAATTTAAGTATTAAAAGATGTAAATATGTACTTAGAAATCCTTTTTTAAGTTGTTGTTTGCTTTGGTTTTCTCTTAGATGTGCTTTTATACATAACTGCTTTAGTCTCAGCTTAATAGTTCCATATTTTTATCATGAGTCTGACTGTATACTCATTAAATACCACAAAGGAATCAGGGCTAAACTCAGAATTCTATTAAACTGCAAATAGGTAGATAATAGGAACCCAAAACCAAAGTGCAACTTATGAATTATTGGGCCCATAGTTAATGAACCCTAGGCAGGACATGCATGGGCTGGGCCAAGAACTAGGTGTTCTAGGATGGGTGATAGTAATCAGGCATCACTGATTTAAAATACATGGAGTGTGTATATGCATATGTGCACCAGTGTGTGTGCGCACACACACTGACATGGCATTTATTTTTCTGGAAAGATAATCAACATAAAGACAAAATAGCTATTATTTTTTTTGGCTACAGAAAATTAAATAAAGAGAAGAGTTTATTTTATATTATAGCTGCCCATTCTTCTTTAATGTCCCCTGTGAAGGTCATTTATTTCTCATTGTTAAAAATGTCAACAGAAGTTATCTTGGTGATATGTTTTTCTTTACAAGTCTTTATATTTAAAAAAAAAAGCAAGTTATTGTGTGACATTTTTTAGATCTTGGACAATAGATGAATACATCAGTGTAGAGTTTACTTTGATCTAACATATTCTTCATATTTCTAAAAGTTTAAACCAGTATTTTAATACCTGGCTTATACTTCTTGGATGGCATCACTATTTCCATGAACTGGAAACATTCTGGTCAATCATCAACAGTGCCTGGCCTCTGGAGGCCAATGCCAACCTCCACTTCTTTTCACCACTTAATGTCATGGTGTGCCCCAAACCAGGGAAATCTGTCTACAGAAAATATAACTGCAGGAGGAAAGCAGGTTTTGTTAGCTTGTGGTTTCCTAGGCTCTTAGGATGTAAAATACAGCCTCTGCATTGGCAGTTGAAGGACCTGAAAGAAACCACGAGGTCGGAATTGGTTAGTTCCTGTTGGTCCTCCTCTTCTGCCAATATCAATACCTGTATATTGATAATTAGATCCATGAACATACTGCAAACACAAGGTCTTTGACATCACACGATAGCAATGTGCCTTGACCCACAGAAATGAATTGTACCAAATTGGAGGGGGCTGGTTGAGGGGGGTTGGGAATACATTCTGTCCTGTGAACACACTTCCTTTATGATGTTCGGAGTTGGAGGCAGGTGGCCTGGCATGCTGGCCACAATAACACAGTGGGGTTCCGGGACATGCTCTGAGTGACTGGTTGGGTCCCACTGACTGCAAGAAATCTCAGTGAGGAAAATCACTTTAATAGGTTTCTGGTACCTTTATTACCCAGTAATTTTACACTTTGTGTGCCAAAGGCACTGAAGCTTATAATCACCTCTGCTGTCATTGCTCACACGACCACTTTATAGATGCGGGTAGAAAGTGGGGGGCAGTGCACTGCCAGCCCAGGGGCCTCTGCCAACCACCTCAGTAGCTCGGCAGCTTTCCCAGCTCAGCCTTCTTCTCCCACAAAATCATTTTAACAAGGTAAAGACTGGGAGATTCTCAAAGAGGGAAATAAAGTTTTTTGACATAATTTCAAGGTTTTAATGAAGAATTAATCTTGTTGAGAAACAGCTACCTTCTGGGCCCTTATCTATGCTCCCAGCACTGAACAACCTGAGAGTTTTCTTCTGTTTCCAATTCCCAAAACGTATCACATCACATTATGTCTGTTCTCAAAATGAAGGTCCATGCATGGGAGTAACTAGGACAATGCAATGCAAGGAGGGAGAGATAGTTGGGAGTTTACCTGTTTTGATAAAATGTTATTTCTTTGAAAAAATAATATGATGTTTGAAGCAATTATAGCAATGTTTTGATATTTTTAATCTCATGAGTTTTAATCAAGCTAGTTTGCTAAGGGTGCATGTGGCTCACTTGGATTCCACCTTCTAGAAGATGGAGGTTCTTCCTATTTCTGTCTCAGCTCTACACCCAGATACTTATACATTTTTTAAAAATCTTTATTGTTAAAAATATTACAGATGTCCCTAATTTTCCCCATTGACCCCTTCTAGCCTGTCTCAGCCCCTGCCCCAGGCCTTCACTGCACTATTTTCTGTGTCCATTGGTTATGTATATAGTAGTATGCATACAAGTTCTTTAGTTGACCTCTTCTTATCCACCCACCCATTCTCACCTTCCCTCTGAGATTTGACATTCTGTTCCATGCTTCTGTGCCTCTGGATCTATTTTGTTTATCAGTTTATTTTGTTCATTAGATTCCACATATGAGTGACATCATGTAATACTTGTCTTTCTCTGACTGGCTTACTGAGATACTTACACTTTTTCTGCCCCACTGTTCCCTGTGATCCTGATTTATATTGGGCCCTTCAAAGGTCCTAGGAAGACTTTCTACCAGACTATGAAGCTGTTGGTCATTTGCACATTCAGCACAAATAAGCTCTGAAGGTGTCACACCAGACAATACCACCACTGGAGCACATCTGCGCAGAATAATCCCACAGGGACAAAACCACAGAGATGAGACCATCCATCTAATTTTACATCAAGTACTTAGTATTTAATTTATACCCCAGGGGAAATACTATATATTCCCAACAGTACTTTAGTCTGATATTCAACATTATGAATTCAAAGTATTAGAATTCTGTCATAAAGAGGGGCCTAGGAACCTACATACCATTTATAACTGAAATCTGGGAAGCTTTTTTAGTATAATCCATCAGTACATTGGGAACTTATTCTACAAATTTCTTTTTACTCTGACCCATGAGTCAGAAGGGACAGTGTGACCCCCAATCACAGGCTACTGGACAACTTTTCAGCCAGCTAGAGTGGCTGAGACATGGCTTTTGCAAATAGCCAACAGGGCTAACTCATGTTTGAGACACATACGCTTTCTGCCGTCATTGTTCCCCACTTTAGTTCCTTCATCCTTTGCCATGCCTGAGTCAGGGTCTGTTAGTGGCCCCAACCAAACTCCAGAACTTAGTCCTCTCTCTCACTACTTTTCTGCCTCACAAGGAGGAAAAATCATGACATTGAAGGATTAAGAAAGAGATGTAATTAGAGATTGAATGATAATAGGCATTGAACCTTTGGACAGAGGATACTAATCCACCTCTACTGGGCAAATATTCTTCTTTTCTCTTCTTGTGGTAACCTTTCAATGTTAGGTCATTGTACCCACAGACCAAGAATAAAATATGGGTCTAGGAAGAGATGCCAAGTAGACTTTGCACATCCCAACACAGCTCAGCAAGAGAAGTGCATTAGATCTAAGTGCAAAGTTCTAAGTAGAAATTAAAAAAAAAAATTATGAAAGAGCCTCTCTCCTTCCCTCGAGAACCAACAACAGATGATCAAGAAGTCAGATATTCTGAGTTCTGGCCAATTTTCTCAGCTTCTCTCTTTCTACTTTAGATAAGACTAAAACATCCTAACATGGCAGTACCCACTGTAAAATCCTTAATAAACAATATCTCTCATGAACAAGGAGGAGAACTAAGATTTACACTAAGGTCTGTGATCTCCAAAGTGCCAGGGAGTGTGGTGCAGCATCAGGCATCAAGTCCTGCCAGTGACCACATCTGCTCTTTGGCCTTACATTTCTTCATCTTCAGAAGCAAGGATCAGTGTGCATGAGGTGGATTCTCACCTATTTACTACAGTTTGAGCAAGGACAGCTTCTCTCAGCCATAAGAAAAAGCCTGTGGTCTAAGATGGCTATTCAAAACACACGTATATGTCCTCAAGTCAGCATACAACCCTCAATGTGCCAATAAAGCCCTAAAACAAGCCATGTTGCTAATCTGGAAATCTCTCTCTCTCTCTCTCTCTCTCTCTCTCTCTCTCTCTCTCTCGTCTCAAACTATCTCTCTCTCAACTTCTCTGGAATCCTGGAACTGTAAGGAGTTTGTCTTTTCTACAAGATGTAGAAAGCATGTCTAAAACAAATCCAGCATTATATGAAGCAGAATTGCAAAATAAATATAGGGAAACAGAGTTCCAATAATATTATTGATCTTTTGGATTTGGCTGGACCTAAGGATGAGTCACTCTGGCCCATCCAAGTCACATGAGCTCACGTTTCTCTTTTGTTTTATCCAGTCTGAGCTGCATTTCTGCTTCTTGGAACTCCAAGATTCCTAGCTGGTGCCCTATGAATTTTTTCAAGCAGTGTGTTGTAGAAATCACATAAAAACAAAATCTGCAGATTATTTTCAGAAAGGGTCAATATCAACCATACAAGCTCTCCATTTATTATGTGTTAAATTCATAATGCAAAAAATTAATACCCTAAATACCCTATTTTTTGGAATAATTTGGAGTTCTTGTAAGGGTTGTCTAATTAAATCATTATTTCATTTGATTGAAACACCAGAAGCACATTGATTTGTCAAGAAGTTAATGGGCGTTGTTACAGCATTACTTTTTTAAATCAGATTGATAATCTGGACAGTCTGCCTTTTTAAAAGCTAAAATAGCAGGTGAGGTTCCTGCATTTCTAGAATGAAGCTATATAGTGACTCTTAATCACAGCTGGCTTCTACCTACCTGGACTCATGATTTCTGAATTTTGAGGTGCCTAGGTCAAGTGGTGCTGCATCCCCACACAAAGGTGAACAAGTTGGCACCACAGAGTACAGGGAATTTTCTACTCAGCCCCAACGTTTTCCTGCCTTGAGCAGTGCAGAGATTATATCAATCTGGAGGCTGTCAGGAAACATCCTTCTGGTGGAGGGGTTTGTAGACAAAAACAGAAGAGCTCCCACAGGGCAGCTGAAGAAACGGGAAGTGTGGGCACAGAAGCAGAGAATTATGTTAGTAAAGAAAAGGAAGTCTTACCTAAATAAGAGGGGAAGATCGAGGGAAGAAACATTTGATAGTGCTAGTTAAAAATAAAACTAAAAAGAATTAGAGGTAGATTTCCTCTATGAACTCACTTGAACATTTTGTCCATCCAGGCACAATCACTCCAAGAGATCATCCCATACTTGTTACTACAGCTACGACACAGATGCCAACGGGGAAAGGTGTATTTCGGGGGGGCAATGTGTTTATGTGTAAAATATAGCTGATGCGTACAGTGAACTATTCAATACAAAAGAAAAAAAAAGGGAAGAGAATGTATAATAATCTCATTAACTTAATTGTATCCAAAATCTCAGATGACATTTTTTTAATGCTTTAGTGATTTTGTTATTAAGATGAAGAAAAACACTGCTACATGCAATTCTGTTTCAGTGGGAATAAGCTTTACTTTATTTAGAACCAAGTTTATTATCCCAAGTAGTGCACGCGGGCCCTGCTTGAGATGAGAAGCCATCCATGAAAGTTGCTTAGACCAGTGATGGCGAACCTTTTGAGCTCAGCGTGTCAGCATTTTGAAAAACCCTAACTTAACTCTCGTGCCGTGTCACATATAGAAATTTTTTCATATTTGCAACCATAGTAAAACAAAGACTTATATTTTTGATATTTATTTTATATATTTAAATGCCATTTAACAAAGAAAAATCAACCAAAAAAAATGAGTTCGCGTGTCATAGGTTCGCCATCACTGGCTTAGAGCTAAATGGGAGCCATCAGCCAACTTCCTGTCTTCTGGCCTTGCCAGCTAGTCTGTGACAACAGTATTTCTTTTAAACAAAATATAAAATGGATTCACTCTTACAGATGTAGGTCTTAAAGATTTGAGAATTGCATGATTTATGCACTGCATTTCAAAAGAGAAATTTCAATAGCACTTTTAATTAATAAACATTTTGCTTTTTCCTAACACATTAATCGTAGAGGGACTGAGTTATGAATCATTTCCCAAATGTTTTCTCCTGTCTATTTATACCGACGTAGGAGACCACATCTATTTAGAAAGTTCCTCTTTTGCATTTATGCAGAGCAGATAGAACAGAGTTACTACAAATGCTATTTGCATAGGCCATGTGTAGCTCATTTCTGGCAACCTAATAACAGCAGAGTTTCAGAAGCTTAGGTGTATTCTTGGAGTGACCCAATTCACTCAATCATTACCCAGACACAATGCAAGGCTACTGAAGGGTCTGGGACTCTGGCAGATTTGAAGCCTTTGTCCTTATTTCAGGATGTCTTTGTTCCCATAACAATAGGTGACATCCCACATAATACAATGCCATTGGTACCACTGCCAGCTGAAACTTCTTGTTTCCAGTGTGGCAGAGAGATTTCTGAAAAGCCTGCATAGGTCAGTGAGAAAAGAGTCCAGCAATGCCGGATTTCCAGGATTTTCTCTTGACAATGAAACCTAATGTGTGGGGGTCGAGGGAAATGCTGGTATTGCAGAGGTGCAACCAAATGGTGAAGACTGAGGTTACACAGCTGTAAACTCACCAAAACTGCTAAAATTATAGGTGCACATTCCAATGCAAGCAAGCCGAAATGGTTCTTACAGCGCCCATAGCAATCCCAGCTTATTTTCTTTCTTTTTTAAAAATATATTTTATTGATTTTTTACAGAGAGGAAGGGAGAGAGATAGAGATTTAGAAACATCGATGAGAGAGGAACATCGATCAGCTGCCTCCTGCACATCTCCTACTGGGGATGTGCCCGCAACCCAGGTACATGTCCTTGACCGGAATCGAACCTGGGACCCTTCAGTCCGCAGGCCGACGCTCTATCCACTGAGCCAAACCGGTTTCGGCCCCAGCTTATTTTCTGAGACTTGCTGGTAGGCACAGAGTTGGTCCTTTCCTGAAGACCATGATTTTTGAAAATAGAAGAGAGGGTTCCCTCCTGCAAGTATCCTTTTGCATTTTAAGTTATGTTGGGCATTTAAAACCTGTCAAGTAATAAAAGAAAGCAATATATCTTCTTAACAAAATGTCACTAAAGAACAATGCAACTTTCTGGGATTTGCTAATGAGACTTAGATCTTTCATACACACTCATCCTGCTCATTGCCTACAGCAGTTAGCCAACAGGAGGCGTTGCATCAGGAGTCCAGGCTCCAGCATCCACTGCAAGTGGCCTGAAGTGCCAGCTCTTTCATTGCTCTGTAGCCTTGAGATCTTTAGCAAATTCGTTCGCCTCCCTGAGCCTCTCCTTCCTCGCTGGAGGTAATAATGGTGCCTTACATTTGGGTTGTGGAAAGGATCAAATCTGCAGAACATGCCCGGCTTCTTGACTGAAAATGCATAGAAGAGCCCTGACCCGTGTGGCTCAGTGGATAGAGCGTCGACCTGCGGACTGAAGGGTCCCAGGTTCGATTCCAGGCAAGGGCATGTACCTTGGTTGTGGGCACATCCCCAGTGGGGGGTGTGCAGGAGGCAGCTGATCAATGTTTCTCTCTCATCGATATTTCTAACTCTCTATCCCTCTCCCTTCCTCTCTGTAAAATATCAATAAAATATATTTTTTTAAAAAAGAAAAGAAAATGCATAGAAAAGATGTTTTTCCACACTCAAGGCTGATTCTCTCTGGACCAGTGATTTTCAACTGATGTACTGCAAGAATTTTTAAAACATCCAATACCTGACTATTTAATCAGGAGCACTGACCTTTTTTCTTTTAGATTGTCAAATTTAAAATTCCATCTGGTGTGAATGAATCAAAATTATACCTATTTTTGTCAGATCAGCAAAAAATATATATTTTTGGGGGGTGTGCTGCAGAATTTTAGTGAGTATGTGTGCCATGAGATGAAAAAAGTTGAAAATTGCTGCTTAGGTTCTTGAACCAGGTTAAAGTGACAATCCCATAGCGTCGGAGTATGTCCAATAGAGCTTTCCAAAAGAGCTATCCAACAGACCTAAATCCTTCTGAATGGTGACATTTATACAACAGTAGTATTTGTCTCTGGGCTTTACATGGAAAGGAATAAGCCTTATTTTTGGTTTGTTGATGCAATACCAAAAGAACATTTTTATTTGGCAACTTCTTTTTATTTTTTATTGATTTCAGGGAGGAGGGGAGAGGGAGAGACAGAAATATCAATAATGAGAAAGAATCACTGATCAGTATTGCAGAGGTATGACCAAATGGTGAGGATCCCTGCACCCCCTACACTGGGGATTGAGTCCATAACCCAGGCACATGCGCTGACCCAGAATCAAACCATGACCTCCTGGTTTATAGGTCTACGCTCAACCACTGAACCATGCCAACCAGGCAGCAACTTCTTTTAAGGATATTATGCAGTTAGAATCAGAGCCCAAGGACATGCTTAAGGTACAAAATATACTTCCTTGTTTGCTAATGATAATAGCTTACATTTATTGAGCAACTGGTATGAGACAGACACTTCTACTCATTTTATACTAGTACATAATATCGTTCATCATTCCTCAGAGACAGAAGCCATTATTATCTTCATGTACAAATGAGGAAACTGAGGCTGTGAAGAGGCTGAGGAGCTTTCCCAAAGCCACTCAGCTGGTAGGTGGAGAATCAGTATTTGAACCCAAACAGTATCTCTACCACTTTCATACCTCCCAGTTGTTGCCTATTAAGAATGGGGCATGGAGAAGATAACATTTAGGCTCCCTGGAGTGGAGAAGGGAGAGAACTGGGTTTAGTGGAAGGACAGGGCACTGAAATGGGGAGATCTTACCTGTAACTCTAGCTCTTCCAGAAACTCACACAGCTTGCTATGAGGAGATGAGGAGGCCTCATCAGGCAGTTGGGCTTTGGCTCCTGATAGACTTCTCATGAAACAGGGAGAGCTTTTGCAGCCGTAGTGGCCAGAAACAGAGGTGATCAAGAGAAAGCAAGCCCTCGGGATTGACAGAACTCTGGAATTTCATAGACCAGGGAACAAATCACACAGTTTCCCCAGGGGGGAAAGAAAGCTCCTGGGGCATCCAGGTTTTATAATAAGCCCATGAACCCAGGTGTATCAGGATGATTCTATCTACTGAACTAGTGTCACAGCTCCCAGGGGGACCCAAGCATCATTTTAACCAGCCATGCAGCCACCCATGTTACCCATCCTTTCTGAATCTTACCATCTCAGCTGTAAAATGAGAATGAGAATGTAAAATGAGAATGATACAATATTAAAAGTTGGAATAGTAATACATCACTCCTAGAGTTCTGGTGAACACTAGAGGACATCCACACAAAGTGTTTAACACTGAGACTGATAGATAAAAAAGTGTTTTACACTGTTTTTATTCTTTGAAATTCTGTATCTTTATCACCTCCTAAGTCCCTCCAGCTTGCTGGTCTTGGACAAGTTCCCCTCATCACTTTGCCTAAATCTGTTAGCTTAATAGTTGTAACTACAAAAAGAAAATAACTGGATTTCCAGTGTTTCTCCTTGGATATAGTTTCCCAAATGAGTGGTAGGGACACCTCATGTATTTGCCTCAAACAGCCTCACATATCCGTGGACCATTGTCACATGACAACTCATGTTGAATCCACATAAAACAAGCCATCATGCCTTGCTCCTGACCCCTCTACTGACCTCTTCTTGGTTCTTGACATCCATCTCAACTTAAAGGGCTTTTTGTTACTATAGTTCATGCCTGTATATCCATCTCTGCCAGAATTCACACCATTGCTGCTTTATCGACACCTAAACTAGTTTTGCACTAATGCTTCATGAGAGCACTCACGTGGTGATTCAGATCCACTCTTGACTTCTATCTCTAACGTCTCTGCAGCCAGTGGAAAAATGTTGTCCCCTTCTAGATTTCTGCTACTGGAGGATAGGCTTATGGGTTATTCCCCACAGCTTGGGTGACTCTAAGTCACCAGCTTAGGAAAGTCCCCATTTGCAAGCAAGGATGTTCCAGTATCTTATCTAGTTAGCACCCCACTTTGTTCTCAAAAGTGTTCCCCTTTGAACATTGGTTATGCTAAAAGTATCATGTTATTAGGACCTAGTGCAAAACTTCTTTTCCCATAGACTTTTCCTCATAATGATGCATACAACCTCTAGGGGGTTGGTTAAAATGCAATTTAGTCACATATTGTTTCTGGGACTACTGCTATCTTCCACTCAAATCATGGTCCATGAGAGCCTGCTTGGAGCAGCTTATAAGCATGGACTGTTATATATTTGGGGAGTATGCAAAGCTAGATTGAAATTGGCCATAAAGAGAGCATTTGCACCTCAGAAACTGGCCAACATTACAAATCAGAGCTTTTTTTTTTTTTTTTTGACAGTTGGTTGACCAGTTCACAATTTCCTCTACTTATTTTAACAAAGACCACCTCCACCAGTTCATCCAGCCATTTATGTATAAATGTATCTATTGAGGTTACACCATTCTTGGATTTGGGAACCAAGCAGTAAACAAGACAAGGAGGCTTCCCTCCACAGGGCTTACATTTCAGTGGAAGATGACAAATCATAACCAGTAAATTAATGAACATGACAACTTCAAACTGTAATAAGAGGTTAAAAGGAAATGAAGGAATAGCGGAGTGTAACTTGGGGATCAAAGGCAATTTTGTAGGGCATGTTGATGAGGGAGAGCCGCTTTGAGGAGGTGATGCCTGAGTGAGTATAGGGAAACATGAAGCAGCCAGGTGAAGGGAGTGCTGTTCACAAAGACTCAGAGGGAGAAGGAATGAGTCCCAGCCAGGACCTGCAGCCAGGGTGCTAAAGCAAGTGAACACAGGATGGCTGCATGATGAGGCTGGTGAGACAAGACTGAAACCGGAGCCATATCTGGTGTATCTGGACCCTTGGTCTGACCTTCTAGAACCCTAACTCTAGTCTTATCTATTCTATAAATTCCAGGACCAACACAGTCATTTCTCCCAGTCGAAACACCAACAGAGGGGAGACCAAATAATAACAAATTTTAGAGGGGAGGAGAGGGGAGGGGAGGGGGGGTGGTGGAAAGAGATTAGCTAGGGAATTTATATGCATATATGCATAGCCCATGGGCAACAGTATGGTGAAAGCCTGGGAGAGGCCACTGTGGGGTCAATGAGGAAAAAAAAAAACAACAGCAAAGGGAACATCTGTACTACTTTCAACAGTAAAGAGAAATTTAAAAGAAAAAGAAAAGTCACTATACTTTAAACTTTCAGTTTCCCAATGGACTCTTTGTTTACAACAGCCCATTCCAAGTCCAAAAAGAGAATTCCTCTCTTTAGTTTCCCTAGATTTACATGTGGTTTGCTACTAGACCTTGTATCATGAATTGCAATTCTTTGTTGTTCCCAAAGAACCCCAAATAAATTTTTCTGGAGAAGTAAAAAAACAAAAAAATGCAATCAAATGCGCTAGTAGATACTTGATCTTGGGCAAGAGAGAAGTTTGGATCTGCTACCAATGGGCACTATGATGAAATATTTTGATTATGAAACTATATAATACTTATTTCACCATTTTCACCAGTAAGGAGTGAGACACTTGGAGTGAATACATTTAGGAGCTACACTAAGTGGATAGGTTGATTCGAACCCAGCTCTGTCAAATGAATTGTGGCAAGCTTTCATTTGTGTTCCTCCTGTTGTCACTATGCCTGTGTGAGAACCCTATGGGATACCTACCACAGTCCACTGGAAGTGTGACCTAGGGCAAGATGTTTAACCTTGCTATTCATCTGTAAAATGGGGTAGCAATAATAATAGCCCACACTGGAGTGAGCATTACAAGAACTGGACTAACTGAGTCAATGGTTTCAAAGCTCTGAGACCAGTGCCTGGCACATACTAAGTACTCAGTAAATGTCTGGCCATATATTGATTATGAATTATCACTCCTTTATCTGTTCTGTGTGGCAATCTCATCTAATGCAAACAATCACTGAATTCAAGACTTGAAGCAAATGATGAATTATTGTTTAATCCACTCTCCTGCCCCTCAGGAATTAGCTGGCTACTCTCTCCAGTGCAGAACTTACCAATTTCTCCCAGAAGCTCTCTAAGAAATCCTTTCTTATGCTCCTCTCCTGCTTTATATTCTTCTTATTTCCTCCTGCTCAGTCCCCCTCTATAGAGAGGGAGACAGATGATTGAAACAGGGCAGACAGATCTCCAGCCACCTGACCCTAGCTCTCCTCGACTATTATGGCTCAGCCTGTATTTTTTCCACTTTCTCTGGAAAAACCGGGGTGCCTCGTCTCTCTCTTTCAGTATTAGCACCTAATAAATTCTTTCTCTTCTTGGATTCTGGCTGCTTGAATTTCATCCAGAGCACACGTGTATTCATTCCATCGATAAAAATTATATTTTGCCATGTACCCAATTCTCCCTCCCTTCCCTACCAAAGAACAGATGACCTCTAAACACTAAATAGCAATCAGTGTGCTGGGGCTGGACACACAAAGGTAATAAGACAAAACCCTTACATTTGCAGTTTTCCCTGTTCAGTAGGGGAAACAGACACTTTTAAACAGTAAAAATGAAGAAAGCTGTATGGAGTACAAATGAAAGTCCAGGAAGCACAGAGTGGGAGACATTGGCAACCTCTGACCCCCCACCCCTTACTGATGCTGGGGGTGGAGTTGTGTAATGCTACTGATATGCGGAGGAAATACTTCTTGTTGCTGCTTCCTTCTAAGAACTCTGTGCCTGGGGCAGTCAGTTTGACCCTGAAAAGACTGGGAGAGAATGAATCCTCTCCCTCCTCTTAAAAGTAGGTTCAAAACAGGTTTCCCACAGGTTTCCCGTGGGAAAAGGTGATGGAATCATTCCTAGAGCAGGAGTCTTCTTGCTGCTGGGAGCGCCTTGAGAAACCCCCAGCAGTAGTTTTGCACCTGTGACCCCCCTCGGTGAAGGTAAAGAATTTAAGAGTCAAGACTGAATATCTCAGCCAAGAAAAACCTACCCAGCAGGTCTTCTGTCCCTCCGTCCACAGGTCACACCCCCAATCTCTGGGCGCATCTTTGAATGGAGCGATTGCACCACTGAAAGTCCTGCTCAGATTGCCATCTGCAGCTACCTCATCAGAAGGCATGCGAGTCAGGAGGAGGCAGAGAAGACAATAAAGTCCCACCTATAGGTGGACTTGCATCGTCAGGGGCAGGGGTGTGTAAGGACTTGCTATATCTTATCTCCTAAAATTTCAAATAGTTCTCATAGTTGGCTGAGAGAGAAACCAACAATCCATAATATCGTCTATCAAACCTGCGCCCTCCAATCCCTCTGCTCTTCCTCCTTGACTAACCCTCCAAGAATAAATAGAAGCAGAGGTAACAGTGAGTTATGTGGTTTTAAGAAGGGGGTGACAATTGGGGAACTAATGTTCCCCCAAACACAAAGAATTAGATCTTCACAGTCAGTAGTTCATTTTGAATGCAAGCATATAGGTTTAAGTTCATAGACTACAAGAAAAATCTAATGCCTGATTTAAAAGTGGGCCAGGTAAGAAAATATTGAGGTAGATGGACTTAGCGGTCGCCCATAGACCTCTGAGCTTGTCAATAGGAGCTTCAATTGCCTGAGCTTTGAAACAACTTGTTTTGGATTCTGAATGACTCACAGGCTCATGATGGCTTGAGGGTGCCTCTCCGTCCCTCCCCAGATAAACCCTGCTGGGACCATCCATGCAAGATTTCATCAGCAAGTGAAGGGCATGTGATAAAAAGCATGTCCACAAGGGAAAAATTATCTTTTCCTGGCAATCTGAGAACACTGCTGAAGAAATGTTCTTCTGTGATCAAATTATTAATGCTTTCACATCAAACAAAAATCTCTTGTCTAACCCTGGATGAATATTGGATGTTATTTTTTCTCCTGCTGGGTATTTTGATATAACTATGCAATAATGACCAAATAATTCCATGTTTACACACGCTAGTTGACAAGCCGCATATCTGGAATTATGGCATTCCGTAGGGGATATTAGAGGTGTCTAATGCATAATGAAAATTGTATATTGAAGCATAATTTTTCTTCTACAGTTTTATATGTACTTGAGTAAAAAAGCAGGCAGAAGAAATTCTTCTCATAGTAGAAGCCCCCCTGAGTCCAATTCTCCCATAACAATTCTCTTATCATAGATGAAATCAAAGATGAAACAAGAAATCACTAGAGGATTATCTAAAGAAAGAGTAATTAGAAAATTATTGCATTAATGCTGTGGAAATCATTTCTGTGAGTGTAAAAATCATATTAACACTTCTATATGAATATACATCGAACTACAATTGATTGTTTGTAAGTCAAGTTGATCTTTCAAAGACAAACTACTTATCATTTTGAACAAAAATATAGAATCTGCCACATGGCATAACGTGAGTTTGGCCTTTGTCAAAGAGGGCAAATGGGCTTGAACAATTAGTTAATTGAATCTGCTCAATATAGCACATTTAGACCTAACAGAACTGTTTGCTAAGTAGCAGAGTTTCATCTTAAAATTACCTCAGTATTTGCTTCGGCTCTCCAAGTTACTTACGATTAATCTACACCTAAATAAACATCTAAGTAAACAAAACACATGCAGATTTGGTTAGTTAACTCTTCTTCAACAAGTTTAACTTAGAAGTATTTATTGAGTACCTATTGTGTGCCAGGCACTAAAGGAAGCTCTTAGATAATGAGTCTTTCCAGATAAAAATTTAAGATTTTTGTTGTTGTTAATCCTCACCTGAGGATTTTTTTTCCCCATTGATTTTTAGGAAAAGTGGAAGAGAGAGGGAAAGACAGAGAGATACATCGATGTGAGATAAACACATTGACTGGTTGCCTCCTGCATGTGCCTGATCAAGGTCCTGGCTGGAGCCTGAAACCAAGATATGTGCCCTTGACAGGAATCAAACCCAAGACCCTTCAGTCAAACAGGCCGACACTGAGCCAAACCAGCTAGGGTTCATGCCCCGTTTCTTACAGGACATTTTCCTCTGCTTGTTTCCCTGGGCCCAAACCAAATTTCTCTCTCCCAAACCTGGTCCTCTAGCCAAGTTCTCTTTCCATTAATGGTACCACTGTGTGAGGATTTTATTCACAATCTTAATCTATTATGAGTCTCCTCTCTGTGTACCCCCCTCCCTATGCAGCCTGTCCCCAAGATCCACTCCTTCTACCCTTTCCCTGTTTCTATTGTTGTTTCATTTTAAGAGAAAAAAGAATTTGTATAAAAGTAATATTGGTCATGGAAGAAGTCAAACGGTGCAGACGTGTGTAAAGCAAGGGGCCTGCTTTGCTAGTCCCTCTCGTCCTCTCCAGTGGTAAACATTCGTGTGTGGAGCATGGCTTTCCAGACTTCTCCTAGGCACACTGTCCATGACCTCCTTTTGTTTCCATTCCCTCTAACGCTGCCATTACAATTGAGACCTCTTTTCTTCAGTGTGAAGAATCCACGCGTAAAGGTTAACTCCAAATGGAAAGCTTTAGAGTGTTAGTAATTTTTTGTGTGACTAATTTTTAAAAGTACTCTTTAGTTTTTTATCTGAATGATAAAAATCAGGAGAAGGAAAGAGCAGGGGG
>NW_006286673.1:862469-869935 GCF_000327345.1 Myotis davidii
AGAGATACATCGATGTGAGATAAACACATTGACTGGTTGCCTTCTGCATGTGCCTGATCAAGGTCCTGGCTGGAGCCTGAAACCAAGATATGTGCCCTTGACAGGAATCAAACCCAGCACCCTTTTGTCCACAGGCCAACACTCTATCTAGTGAGCCAAACCAGGTAGGGCACAAATTTAAGATTTTTGAAGCAGTATAACAAGCCTTCTGCAGCTTGGGTCCACTTTTCCAGTTACCCTCTTTGTCCAATTAAACTCCAGCACAACCCAGCTCTCTAACCCCCTTACCCATATCAAGCTCATTACACCTTGGACTGCTATTTCTGCTTTCTACAAAGCAGCATGTGCAAAACTCCTTCAAGGCTCAGATGAAATGCCACCTCTTTACATGGACTTCCCTGATAGAATTCATCTATGCTTAATCTGTCAAAGCAATTTAAAATAATGTGTTGCATTCCTTTAAACTGCTCAAAATACATTAGATTTCAAAGAAATCTATAGAAGCATGTGCAGGTTCTTTTTTACACTTTGCTGCCCAGATCTGTCCTCTGAGCTTCCTGTCATGGGCAGCCCTGGAAGGTGCTAGCTGATTCAGTTCCATCAAGGGAAGACACAAGAGATGGCTGAGAGGAACGAGAGAGATAGGGGGTGTTACCTCCCTCTCTGAAACAGGCCCATGACAAGGGCTTCATTCCTGCGGAGTTAGTTGATTTCAGTGACATTTCCTCCACAGTCCCACTTCTCATGGCTCCTTCAATAAACCAATTACTTAATCTTGTCCCTTTTGTTGGGGGTGGAATGGCTTTCCCTGGGGGCATTTCACCTGGGGGCATCTCATGTGCCTCAATCCCTGCAGCATCAGGAATCATAGGATCCAGTTTTGGCTTTGGAGCTTTTTAAAAAAGTAGTTTAAATGATATTTCATGACTTCTATCCTTTCTTGGAGGTCTCCCAAAAGCCAAAAATAAAATATATTTTTGAAAATCGAATGGTAGTTATTTTAACTACCATATGGGTACATTGGATTCTGGTATAAATTCAAAGTTCATTATGGGATCTTAATGATCTTATTTTTTTCTCTATCTTAAAATGTTTGTCTAGTTCATAATCCTAGAGATTACATCATCATCACTCATCTTTATTCACCAATTTTTTCCAACAATGCTAAAAAAAGAAAGCAATGAGACGTGGAGGAATGATGAAGGCCCTAGAAGATGAGGCAATTGTGAGATACAACATCATCCTCCAGTTTTCTTACAGCTCTACCCAAATGATTAACAAACTCCAAAAGATGTAGGAGACTGGGGACCCATCTTTGGCAATCAATCATTGACCATGGCTAAGAATTCAGAACTTTTCACTTTCTGTCCCTAATGGCAAAGAAGAAAATTGCCACAGGAAAACCATTTGCACTTATTAACTCGGACATGAATGAAAAAGATAGAGATTAGCTCTCTAAACTGTAATCATGATAGTAAAATGGACATATAAGTGAAACCTGAGGTTATAAACCTTCAGTTGATAGTCTAGATGAATTTTCTTAAACTCATGAATCATTGAATGATGGTTACCAGGGTCTGGGGAACGGGACAGGAGGAAATTTTGGCAGGGTGATGTAAATATAATATAAATTGGTTGTGAATATACTTATACTACTTGCACCTTTAAACATGATTACACTGTTAAAATTGGTGTTTTATTATAACTGAAGTATGCCCTAATAAAACTGAAATTATTATCTATTGATGCATAACAAATATCCCAAAACATATTGGCTTAAAACAACACACATTTCTAAGTTCATAGTTTCTTTGAAGTAGTTCAGCAGTCCCTCCCACCATGGAGTCTCTTCACTTAGGAAGCTCAGCCAGGGAAGTGGCCACTTCCAAATGATTGTTGGCATAATTCAGTTTCTCATAGGTGGTAGTAGGAGGCCTCCCCCAGGTCCTTGCCAAGTAGTCCTCTCCATCATGGCAGCTGGCTTCTTCAAAGCATCAACAACAGGCAAGAGAGCCAGCCATACTTGTGACCTAATCATGTAGACAAGACCCCAACACCTTTGCTGTGTCCTGTGGGTTAAAGTCCATCACTAGGGTCAGTTCACCCTGCAGGGGATGGGATTACACAGGTGCATGAATACTGGCAGAGGAAAGGTAGTTATTTATGGCTCTTTAGAAGTCTTCCCTCCACATATATGCTCCCCCCAGTTTTACTGAGGTATTATTTACATATAACAGGTGTAAGTTTAAGATTTAAATGTAATGACTTGATATATATATATATATATATATATAGTAGTATTACAAAGTGAATATCACAAGAAAGTTAGCTAACACCCTCATCCCCTTACATAATTAACTTTTTTTCCCCTTTTGGTGGTAATAACATTCAAGATCTACCCTCTTAACAACTTTCAAGGACAAACAGGAAAGATGGTATTTTGGGATGAAAATTCTCTCATTTTGGTAAAAAGATGTCTGACAGACTTCTTTAATCTTTTATAATGTTTTTGTGCCATGGAATTTCCTTCATACACAGAGTTTTTCTTTGTTAAGATTCAGCTTGTGATTTATACTTTTCAGCATGCCTTTATTCCTACTCCTTTAAATTACTTGCCCTGGCTGGCATTACTCAGTGGTTAGAGTGTCGGTCCAGCAAACCAGAGTCCAGGTTCGATTCTGATTAAGGGCACATATCTGGGTTGCAAGTTGATCTCCAGCCCTGGTTGGCGCTCATGTGGGAGGCAACCAATTGATTTGTCTCTCTCACATTGATGTTTCTTTCTCTCTCTCTCTCTCTCTCCATTCCACTCTCTCTAAAAAAATAAATGGGAAAAATATTCTCAGGTGAGAATTAACAAAATTTTTATAATACTTAAAATATATAAATATGAATGATCTATGACCCCAGAGAGCCAGTAGTGATGACCGTTTTTCCAGATGTGTGGAGGGTTAACTCTGTTCACATTTCTGTGACTTTTTTCTCAGTAAGATCTCTTCATTTGTAATAATCCAGCCTGAATTTTGCTTCCTTCAAAGACTCTGATTGATATAAATACTACATAGAGTTTGAACACCTTTGTGTTTAAAAAAGAAAAAAACAAAAGCAAAACAAAAACACAGCCCTAGAGTTGGAAACTAAGGAAAAGAAAGAGAACTTGCAGTAAAACCCTGTCCCACCACTGAAGCCACACAGGAGGCCTGGAAAGGACACATGTTCAGGAAACATCATCTCTGTATCTTTAATATGCAGATGCCTTAAGAGAATCACTTAAGAGACTTAAGATTTTCTTCTGCAATGGTGCTTCTGTCGCTATTCATTCATTTGTTTCTGAATGAAAATCGTGAAAAATGAACACACATTTTGGTGATCAGAAGTTGTGTAGAAACAAAAAATCCATAATTTCTCTGGGATCTCTTCCAAACAATGCTGGTTTGTTGTCTCACATCCACTCCTCCAGCTATCAAGGGAAGGTGTTCTTGCATAAAAACCAAGCTTGATCTGTGAAGCACTCTGGTTCCTAAAATTCCATGTCCTGCCCACAGGGCCAGACCCTTCCTTTCTCTCTCTTGGACTGGTATAGAGCACTGTCATTGTCATGATTCATACATTTCTGAGCGTATTGTTATCCATAACTTTAAGATAGGTAGAAAGAAAGGAGCCTGGACCTAAAATAATTTACCTTCAGCTCTGGGTACATGAATCATTGTGGAACTCCCATTGTAAAATCCTGTTAGATCACTGAGTGCTAGGGTAAGTAATATCGTTCTTCAAATATGGAAGAGATTATTAAACAAAGAAGTGCATTCCATGGGATGATCCAAAGGGAAGAAGTAGGTCGACATTAAGCCCAGCTTGATCCTAGGATATCTATGTAGAGATGACTTTTTAACTGTTATCTGAGGTGGTTTCCGCCCTCCTCCCCTGTCACTACTGAGCTGTGTGCTTGGACACGTTCCTGGCCTCTGTGTTGGTTCCTCTCTAAGCCCCTGCAGTACCTACTTCAAAGATTTTTGTAAATAATAAACTAGAGAAGAAATCACTGGGGCCTGTTGACTGCTTTTGTTTTTCTCCCTCTTTCCCCCCACCTCCTACTCTTGCCCAAGAGAATTACATTCATTATAGAATATTTAAAAGGAAATTATCCTATCATGGCCACTTTGGTCAAAGCAGAAAGACTATACGGTTATAAAGTGCTCCTAACAATTTCTATTTTCAAGGTAAGTGGTTGTGGAATCTCATCCTTACAGGACAATCACCACTTTGCTAATTTTGTACATCAATAAACTAAAGAGAGAAAAGGACTGGAAATTTGAAGACATAACTGTCAGTGCAAAATTGAATCTCTGTATTTAAAAGTTAACTGTGCATTTGATGCTTAAGCTAAAAAGAAAAGATAGAAAAGAAGAGAAAGGAAAGAGGAAATGAAAAGATTCAAGGGTAGCTGAAAAGTGAGTGTCATGCATAAAAATGTTCTGTCAACAAGCTTGAAAAAAATAAGAAAATTATGTTCCCCTTTCTTTAAGGTTCTCAGGGAAACAATTTATTTCAGAGAATCTCTAACCTAAACTATGTTGTGATATCATCATAATTTTCTTTATCTAATGATACGGACTAATCACAGAAACAAATGATAGCAACTTCATTTTATATTCACCTGAATCCCCAGAACATCCTTGATTCAACCCAACTACCTAGAGGACTGGAGTTTTCTCTTCTCACCACATTCAAACATAGGAGAGACTACTAAAAACTCAACTCAATCCTTCCCCTGCTTCCCCTTCACACACACACACATATATCCACACACACACACACACACACACACACACACACACACACACACACGGCATTTCCTCCTCTGGGCCATCAACAACTCTGTAAAGATACAGAACCTCTCAGTGTTGAAGTATATTATGTACTAACAACCCAGGTGGAAAAATCAGGCCATCATTTCCAATGTCTTACACACAGTGGCTCATCTTTTCTTTTCAATTTTCTAAACAATGTGATCATGGGAGGTTTTTCATTACATGCAGAAAAATCCTAAGGCCTCCTCTGACATCAAAGTTCGCAGAGATTTGTCCCCATGTCCCTCTCCACCACTACACACCCTCATCATCCTGTATTCTTTCTAATCCAGCCACCCTTCAGGAAGCTGGTCCCCAAACTGCACTGTTTCTAAAGCGATTTATTCATTTGAAAAAACCATATTCTTGACAGCACCTGTAAAAACTCAACCCAGTCCTTCATGCTTGTCCCAAATCCTCCGGAGGTCTTTTCCAATCATACAGCCTCTCTCAGTTGCCTACAGTAATAGAACTCGACTTACTGTTATAGAATGGATCATTGTATCAGACTTGTATCAGACTTGTTTTCATAGGCACCTCTCCCAGACTGGTTTGCTTGGGTTGCCTAATTAATCCGCATGGTACCTAGGACAATACATTGGATATGGCAGAAAACTAATAAACATTTCTTCACCCTACTTACTTCTTATGACTGAATATATCACACCTAACCTCAATTTTTGGTCTGCGTTCTGGTCCATTCATCACTTGTGTCTAATTTTTACCCAACACTCACCATACTTTATTTACTTGTATCCAGATGCCTGCATGTCATCTTTGCTTGGATATTAAATAGGAGTTAAAATATCACATGTCCATAATTAAACCCTTGATATCTACAAAAAAATGCTACTTCTTCCATCTTCCCCATCTCAGCAAATAGCACACCTTTGCCCAGTTGTTCAGGGCAGAAAATAAGTCACCTTTGACCCGTTATTAGGACAGCTGTGGTCCAGCTGACATATCTCAGTGATTGGACATCAACCTATGAACCAAGAGGTCGCAGTTCGATTCCCAATCAGGGCACATGCCCAGGTTGCAGGCTCAATCCCCACTGTGGGGTGTGCAGGAGGCAGCCAATCAATAATTCTTTCATCATTTCCATCTCTCTCCCTTTTCCTCTCCAAAATCGATAAAAAATATTTTTTTTTAAAAAAAAAGAACTATCTATGCTCCCTTTGAATAGATCCCAAAGCTGACCTCTTCTCACTATCCTCCTGCCACCAAGGGGACAAGCCACCACCTAGTCACTGCAACAGCAACCCCTAAGGGGCATACCTGCTTCCATTCAAACTTCTACAATCACTCAGCAGCCATTGAGTCCCTTGAAATATAAACAGAGCAGCTCCCTTGCTAAAAGGGGCGGTCCTGTCTTCTATCTAAGCATGCTCACTCTGCCTCACTCTGTAGCCTGTTTACTTTTAGTGTTTCCAGCAACTCTTATTGCTTCCAATATGGTATCTGCCTTGCTCACCACTGCATTCCCAGTAGCTTCTCAAAGTCATCACTTAAATATTTATTGAATTAATAAATGGATGTGTAACTCCCTCTAAACTGGGTTCATCTTTGTGACCCACCAATCTCAGCCCCGCCCAGCACCAACATGAACCCTGACACACCAATCACCAGACCATCCACAAATGCCAGCAGCTCATCCTGTCAGTGCGGTTTACGCACATGTGTACTTTCTTTCACCTGATAGGCTTTTTCTCTTCTCTCTAGAAATACAATTTCTCTCCCATCCCTCCAACATAGCTACAATTCTACTCTATAGAAAAACCCTTTCCTGATAGCATCTGTCAAAGCGATTTCTTCCTTCTCTCACCTATATTCTATTTATTAAAATGTCTTTATTTCTGCCCATGACTCACGTGCTGTTTGATCTCAATGTTCCTTAAAAAATATTTTTTACTAAGTTTGAATTGTCAGTAAAAGCTGAATGAGAGGCTAGAACCCATACATCGGTTGCTAAGAAATCCTAGAGAAAAATATTTACTGTGAAGAAAAAATATTTATCGTAAATTAGTAGCAAGCTATGCCGTACCTTTTAAATACTCAGAAGTTAACTGGTGACACATGGTTGGCATTTAAATATTTCTTTCTTCTTCTCTTTTGCTATGAAAAGTAAAAGACAGAGAGGAATCAAGGGAAATAAGCAGAGAAGGGACTTTTCATAAAGAAGGTTTTCAGGAAAGTCTCAAAGTGGCCCTCCCCTCCTTGCCTAATAACCCCAAATAGCCCCTGACTTTCATCAACACTGGCTGGAAAGTATGTGGAAACCTCACTGAAGACACGTATGGTTTGTTAGATAAACTTGTGCTTATAATGATTTTATACTATACAGATTCCTGCCCTGGCTGGTATGGCTAAGTTGGTTGAGCACCCAAAAGTGGTCCATTCAATTTCTGGTCAGGGCACATGCCCAGGTTGCAGGTTCAATCTCTTGTCAAAATAGATGTTCCTTCCTCTCTCTCTAAAATCATGTATATATAATAGCGGGATGGGAGCATGAGTGTATGTGTGTGTGGGGGGGGAGGTTGGGGGTTAATGGGGGGGATGAGGACACATCTGTAATACCTTAATAATAAAAAAAATGGGAAAAAAGGTATGTATGTT
>NW_006286673.1:869946-877952 GCF_000327345.1 Myotis davidii
TATATAAAATCTCTAGAGAAAAGGTTCCACTATTCTCTACTTATCCTGGAAATATCTTAATACATTCCAAAATTAAAAACAAAGAAACAACAACACAATAATGAAAATAAGACCAGTACATATTGATATAAATTAATTCCAGAACAGTGTAGATTCCGAATGAACATTTTATTCCAGATTTAGATGCACATCCAACTCAAGAGTAGTCAATAAACCACAAAATTCAAATTAAGGTAGCCCTTGGCAGCAGCATACATGACTTCAGTGTCCCCAGCACCACCGTAAACTACAACTGTAGTGGTCAGCTTGCAGATCCAAGAGCACACATGAGAGCTGACAGCCCATTTTACAAATATAGATTGACATGCATTAATGTTGACGGGTTAATTCATCAAGGGAAAATATATTTTTTCATATAATTTTTAATTATTTTAATGATTTTGAACGTATAGTCAATGGTTAGCTTTCATAGGGAGGAATCTATGATGTCTATTCCTTTGATTCTCAGCACAACAACTAACACACTGTTAAGACTATAATGAGACCTCAAAATATATTTGTTGATTAACTAATGATTCCCATCTATTGGTGTTCATGCCCTTGTGCAATACCCTCTCCTTGAGTGTGGGCTGGATTTATTGACTTGCTTTTAATAAATAGAAGTTTTAGAAGGCCACTCCTGAGACTAGGTTACACAAAAACTGTGGTTTTCATCTTGGACTCTCTCATTCTCTTGCTTATTGCCTCTGAGGAAAAAAAAAAAAAAAAAAAAAAAAAAAAACAGCTCCATAGAACTCAGGGTGGCCTCTGGCCAAAGCCATCAAGAAACAGGTCCTCTGCCCACCAATCTGTGAGCATCTAAATGCTGCCAGCAACCACAGGAGGGAACTTGGGAGCACATCCTCCCAGGTGAGCCTTGAGATGAGATTGTAGCTTGTTAGACACACTCACTGGGAACTCAGGAAAGACTCTGTGCCACAGGCATCAGGTAATACAAACTTAGATTGATGTCCTGCAGAAACTATGACACATCAATCTTACTGGTTCTAAGTTTGGGGAAATTTGTTACAAAACAATAGATACTATCACAGGACATAAAACTATAGGTGAAAGGTCAGGAGGCCATTGCAATAAGGCAGGCAAAGGTGTTCATGGCTTAGACCAAGGTAGTGGCAGAGATAATGATGGAATTTGGCATTTATTTTGAATGTAAAGTCAACTGGGTTAACTCATGAAGTGAATGTTGGATGGAAAGTGAATATTGGATGAATCCAAGTTGCTTACTTAAGCATCTATATATAAAAAAGCCTAAGCAACCATTACAACTGAATGACCAGAAAAACCGGAACTACCGGTTGACCAGTTGCTATGATGCACACTGACCACCAGGGGGCAGACGCTCAATACAGGAGCTGCCCCCTGGTGGTCAGTGCACTCCCACAGCCAATTTCCCATGGCCCCTCCCCCCAGCCGGCCAACCTCCTGTGGTCCCTCCCCCTGGCCAGCCAGCCCCCAATAGGCCTCAATCATCGGCCAAGATGAGGGAACCCATCCCTGCATGAATTCATGCACCAGGCCTCTAGTTCAGCAGTTCTCAACCTGTGGGTTGCAACCCCTTTGGCGGTCGAAGGACCCTTTCACAGGGGTCGCCTAAGACCATCCTGCATATCAGATATTTACATTGTGATTCATAACAGTAGCAACATTGCAGTTATGTAGTAGCAACGAAAACAATTTTATGGTTGGGTCACAACATGAGGAACTGTATTTAAAGGGCCAGAAGGTTGAGAACCACTGCTCTAGTCTGAAATAATGGAGGTGACTAGCTCAGGGGAGACATCTTTGAGAAGAGCAGTTGAGTGAGATGAAACCAGGAGTTTGTTTTTGGCCTGTAAAGCTTAAGTTGAGTAGGTTGCTGGATGTGCAACTCTGGAATTCAGGGGAGACTTGAATAGTAACAAAAATTGAGGGATTATCAATATTATAGGTATTTGACACCATCAGGAGTAAAAGCAGAGTGAGAGGAAAATGAGAAGATTGACCTGGAAGACACGTGAAGATAGCAATTCAAGAGGAAGAAAAGGTGATCTGTGTCACTGTTACAGCAGTCAAGACAATCTGAGGGTGATGGGTATAAAAGATGTGCAATAATCTAGCTCTAGCAGTCTTTTTAAAAAAATGTATCTTTATTGTTGAAAATATAAATGTCCCCTACTTCCCCCCATTGATTCACTCCACCCTTCTCCTGCCCTCTAGTTGCCCTTTGAATATAAATAATGTCCATCTTCCTTAACTAAGCCCCTTTTCCCCCCACAATGTACTTGAGCAAATGGCCGAAAACAGTTCAACTGTTTCAAGACAAATAGTTTCACTGTTAGAACACTCTTGATCATACAGAGACCTACTGGTTAGTTTCCATCCAAAATGAGAACTGAACTGACATAGTAATAGACACAATCTTATTTAGGAATTCGTACCCTGATCCTACCCAAAGAGATGACTACCTACGAAAATCACTATAAATCTCATTACTTTTCCCTCACCAAATTAAATTCCTTGCTAAGGAAAAATGCTCTTTACAAAAACCTAGGCCTCCCAAAATCTGTGGCTCATGGCCTCAAACTGATGGCTGCTTAGTAGATAGAGAGGCGGAGCATGTTCCTTGACTTGAGTTCTTCGCCAGTGCTATTTGCTATGCAGCTGAGTTCATGTTCAAGTTCTCATAATAGATGCATTGTTTTAAACACATGTCAACTCAATTTCCATGTGTTACATTTGCTTCTTTCTTCCTGGATCACTAACTAAAAGAAATTTAGTCAACACTAATAAAAAATGAAAATCTCCCTTAGAAGGGAGATAAAAGACTTTTCACACAGGTTCACATTAAAATTCATAATCAATTAACCAGAGACTTTGTAGTGATGTGAAGGTTTGTGTATATTAGACAATGCACTGAAAATACAGACATCAGGGATCTGAAGTAGGGCAAACAAGTAAAATAGTTTCATGAGTGACAGATCAAGAATTTGGGGGGGCCTGATGCTTATATGGTTTAAGTGGTTTCACGTTATGAACAATAATACAAAATTCAAATATAAAAGTCAAAATGCGCCGAAACCGGTTTTGCTCAGTGGATAGAGCGTCGGCCTGCGGACTGAAAGGTCCCAGGTTTGATTCTGGTCAAGGGCATGTACCTGGGTTGCGGGCACATCCCCAGTGGCGGGTGTGCAGGAGGCAGCTGATCAATGTTTCTCTCTCATCGATGCTTCTAACTCTCTGCCTCTCTCCCTTTCTCTCTGTAAAAAATCAATAAAATATATTTTAAAAAATAAAAGTCAAAATGCATTAGAAAGGAGAAATTTAAAAAACGACAAATGTTATAAAACTGGCAAATTCACTAACATCACAAATTCCTGAAGAACCTATCATATTATATTAATTATCTGCATAATGTATCTAATACTACCTCTACACATTTTTTTACTTACCTATTCTTTGATTGTCTCTTTATGGCAATGATTTATTGTCATCCCTTTCTGGAGACAGTAGAAAGAAAATTCAGTCTTCCCTCTGGTACAACAAAACTAGTTTTTTTATTAGTCATAGCTTAGAAGACTCCCTTTCAGCTTCACAACCCCTTGTTAATAAAATCAGTGACTGTTTTAGATTTTCTGTCAAATTTGAAAAAGGTCTATCAACTTCTTTCATCTTTCATCTGTAAAAAATTCAGGGCATCTTGTTTTCTTGTAGAGTAACTAATTGTAAGTTACCATTCAATATTTCTATTAGAAACTCACTTCTTTTAATAAATTACTGTTTCAATATGATATGAAAACGTTTTTACAACTTCTCAATAAGCGAAAATAGTTATTTTTTATGTCTCTGCTCATATTTATTGTTTTTGTTTCAGATCCTATTGATTTTTATCTGAATTTCCCCTCCAAGGTCATTTGCAAATAAGTTGAAAGATGACTAGAAAAGGTACCATTAAATTCCAAAATCAAAAGTCTGAAACTTCTCATTTTATTGAAACATTCAACAATAGCTTTCATATTCCTATTAAAATGGCATATTCCCAACTTAACTTCCCCTGGAACTTCCACCACCAGCTGATACCACTGAGCTAACACATATCTTAACCAGTGTGGTTATGTCCTTTTGAAAAATATTCGCAATGTATGACCACATGGACTCATTGTAAAGCCCAAAGTTTCTCTGGCTCCATGGAAAATCCACCTCTGCATAGGTTGCTTTTCACAAAACACTGGAAAATTTAAATTATAATTATTGACTTCTGCTGCCTAGTGATGAAGAAGGCTAGGAAAAAAATTCCACAAAACTTTCCAATATAATTCCAGACCCTTAGAGCTTAATTTTTAAACCTATGGCAAATCAATCAGACCTGCCACATTATTCATCAGAAAAGGATTATTTACACAGTACATAAGCATCTTGCCTCCAACACTTTCCAAATTTGCATTATTTGTAGTTTAAAGCAAGTGCATAATTCACTTGTTCACTGGTTCACCCACTTTTTCATTCTGTATTAAGCACTAGGTTCTGGCAGATGGAAACAAATTCAGGACATGTCCTCTTCCCTGAGGGTCACACTCTAGCCCAAGTGACAGGAAAGCCAACAGTGGACAATGACAAGTCAGAATAAGTGCTTGGAGAAGTGAGTGCAGCACAAGTCACAAGAAGTGGGGACTCTGGGGAAGGTCCCACACCTGAGACAGTCACTCAACAGTAAGGTGTCTGAGCCCTGTGTTAACAGACACATGAAGGCTGAGATAGTAAAAAAACAAACAAACAAAAACAAACAAACAAACAAACAAAAAACAGTGTGCAAGGGCAGGAGAAGGACAATAATAGCTGAAAACCTTATAGGAGGAGCAGCAACATTAATAGCCAGAATTTATTAAATAACAATGCCTTGTCACATGCTAGTGAACCATACAGCCAGGATAAAAACCAGACAGCTGGAGAGTAATTTTACTGCCTCTCTGAAATAATGGTAACAACATTGATAGCAGGAGTAATAATAATAATACAGCTGTAGGTACACAAATATCCATGTAAACAGGGTGTTAACATAGAATACTCCTTCCTCTATAACATGCATCCCAAATTTTGTTTTTCATTTCGTTTCCTTCTGGAGTTATCAACTTAAGTACTTCTATTCCTCTCCATTTTCCTTCCATAAAAATTTTAAAATACTGCTGTATTACCGAATAATTTTTACTTTTCTCAGAGGTACCTTATTCATTTGATGTAAATTATGACAATCTGTAAGAATATATAGCAATTAGTTTTTTGATCTAAGAAATGCTTAAAATGCTTATGAATAAGATATAAAGTGAAATTAAAATTTTAAAAATATGTGAAAGAGAGAAACTAAGAAAGAAAAAAGAGAGAGAAAAAAGGAAAGAGTTAAATACTTATAAATAAGAAATAAAACACACGGGGAGACACGTATCCTGTGCCAAGTCATATGAGGAAACCCACGCCAGGTCCTCATGTCTCTTGATTCTTAGTCAATTCATCAAACTCATTGTCTGATTATCCATTTCTGTGTAACAAATTACCCCAATGCTCAGGGGCTAAAAGTAACCATTTTACTTTGCTCACATGTTTTGGGGGTCAGAAGTTTTAAAAGGGCTCAGTTGGGCATTTATAGCTTAAATTCCCTCATGTGGCTACAGTCAGATGGAGGATGGAGTTGGGACAGCTGGTGGGGCACATATGCACTGGTTAGACAGGTCCGCTGCCCCAGTCTCTCTCTCCACTTCTCTCCATCTCTCTCTCCCCTCTCCTACCTCTTCTTCATGTATCCCAGGGCCTCTCCCTGTGATTTTTCAATATGTGCTAATTTGGGCTTCCTCACAATATAGTGGCATCAGGGCAGTGGGATCATTTACTGACTGTTCAGCCTTCTTGCTTATGTATTCCAGAAAGCACAGTAGAAACTGCCTTATTTTTCCTGTCAGCGCCTCCAATGCCAGGTAGCATCATTTCCACCATCGTTTATTAGTTACAAATAATACAGAAACCCTCCCGGATTCCACAGGATTGTGGCCCCCACCTGCCCATTCCCCTCAACTCTAGTTTACCCCCCTCTCTGGATTCCATCTCTGGCAGTTTCCTCAATCCTGCCTGAGTACTTATGGCTTTAAAGAAGAGGAGAAGAGAAAACAAGGGAGGAAATGAAAGAAGATAAGAAATGAGAAAAAACAAAGGGAAAAGCAGGATTGGGACATGGGTCTGGGGTCCAAATGAAGTGATTTACACTGAGAAAGTTAAACAACAGCTCACAAACATCCCCCCAGGGACACCAACTCTGGACTATTTGATTTCATTTTCATTTGTCTTTAGAAGGTCAGGTTGCAACAACAAATTATATAACTCATTTATTTCCCTTTTAGAATTTCTGTTCTGGTTGATACTCCTGAATGTAGTTTCGGTGGTGAACAAAAGTCAACAGACTGTTTGTTTGTTTTTTAATTAAAATGTTCTTTTTGTTTAATTCAATGCAATTGTAAAAAGTCTCAGTCCATGAATCACTCCCCATTTAGTCTAATCTGAATATCAGTACATATGACTTACGGCTAACTATTCCCCATGTTTTCAAAGAGTCCTATGATAATTCTTTACACAATTATGTTTTTAAGGACAACAGTGTCCCAATGGAAAGCCGGTGGATGGGGGATAGAGGGCAGTGCTTGGCATGGGCAAAGGAATGGGACGAGTTGATTCCTAAATTGGAATTACGTTCAGTTGCTGGAATGTATGATCAGATTGAGTGAATCCCAGTGTTTTTCAGGATTCTTGCAAGAGCATGACTTTTCTTTGAAGTATTGAGATAGAAATCAAAAGGAAAGTTCAAAAGGATAGCTTGCCCTCTTTTGTAGGATAATTGGTTGGTATAAATTCAGTTTTTAGGAAGAAATAGGTAATCATTGATTAAACTCCCTGCTTTTATGATTCTATCAAAACCCATTGTCCAGAAATGAATTAGGTCACAAATTGAGGAAGAATCACTGTTCCCCTTCTTCTAAATAAGTTTTTCAAAATATTAATTTTAAATATTTGAAACTCATCAATATATGTATATATCCTATTCTAAAGAAAGCCCTATAAAGACCTTGAAAGCACTGTTGTTCTCTTTGTGGAGTCTTACAGATGCCATCTTCATGTGAGGAGAGAAAGTCCTCCAACATTTATGTGAAAGTCTATTAGGGAAAGCAAGAATTGTAAATTGCTTTAGCAAAAATGACAATATCAGTTAGCATATTGACTGGCATTTTTGAAAGGTCAAAAGGAGGGGAAATGGCTCCACTACATGCAGTTGAGAAATAACACAACAGAGCAGAGGGTCTTGGCAGGAAATGGTCCATGTGGAAGCCACTGAGCGATCCCAAGATGAAGGGCCTGCTCTACCAGAGTGAGGGGTAGAGAGGTGGTGCTGGGGAGTGAGACTAAGAGACATCCCAAGATGAAGGGCCTGGGTGTCACTGAATAATTGAAGCACAACAGACCTGCTCTACCAGAGTGAGGGGTAGAGAGGTGGTGCTGGGGAGTGAGACTAAGAGAGCTGGCAAGGGGAAGGCAGGCTGATGTTCTTTCTCATCAGAGTCCTTGACTTAGCACAATAGAAAACAAGCAAGTGAGAATGAGTTAACAGAGTTGCCTTTCCTAAGACACCTTAAACCTTAATGCAGATAAAAAGTTATGGCCAATTCAGATAAGCATACACAGGGATTCAACATTGCAACAACTAGTTCTTTATCAATATTTTAAACTGGCTAAAGAAAGGCAGTAATATGAAATCTGTTTATTTTCACTACCTGTTAGCAACCAAACATAGAGCTAACCGGAAAAAGATACTTAAATAACAACTTCTATGACCCATTCCAAACCTAAAAACTGGAAATCCACCTCTATCTCATACCATCAAATAATGATTTGAAAATGAAAATATGCAGGGTGATATACTAAAGTAAGTGAAC
>NW_006286673.1:878283-896726 GCF_000327345.1 Myotis davidii
AGATAACATTTTATGCATAAAACTAGAGGCCTGGTGCACGAATTTGTGAACCAGTGGGTTCCCTCAGCCTGGCCTGTGGGATCAGGCTGAAACCAGCTCTCTGACATCCCGTGAGGGGTTTCGGATTGTGAGAGGGCACAGGCCAAGCCTAAGGTCCCCACTGGTACATGATCAGGGCTGGGGAGGGATGTGGAATGTTGGCCAGCCAGGGAGGGACCACAAGAGGGATCCAGGGCGTGTCTGGCCCATCTCACTCAGTTCTGATGGGCTATACCCCAGCAACAAGCTAACCTACAGGTCAGAGTATCTGCCCCGTGGTGATCAGTGCATGTCATAGTGAGCAGTTGAGCAGCCTTAGTATATCATTAGCATATTATGCTTTCATTGGTTGAAAGGTGGACCAGTCAACCAGACACTTAGCATATTCGGCTTTTATTATATAGGATGCTATGTGGGATAGAGATTGCCAACTCAATGCTTACACAGACAATGAAAGTTATATAAGGAGTAATGTAGGCTGGAAGTAAGAAAAAAAAAGACATAAGCACCATCATGCCTAGTAAGAGACACAGCCTCATCAGGGGACAACTATAGGAAGTGCTAGAGACTGCAGAAAAGTGAAATGCTCAGGTATCCTCTAAAGAAGATAGCAGATACTCAACTCTGGCGAATTGTGGCAACTGGAAAATTTAGATCTAGTCTTGATTAATTGCCAATATTTTCAAGAGAAGAATGGAAATATGGATATACATATAAAATCTTCCTTTTGTAAATGTTGGCTTATATCTCCATTCCCCCAAAAAACAAACAAACAAACAAACAAAAAAACACTACATATAACAAAATCAGGGCCCAGGAAACATTTGTTCCATTGGGACTTTTTGCTGGTTTGCACACTCTGAAGTGAGAAGACAGGAAGCAGAAAATAGAGGAGCTAGAGGGTGAGTAAATATCTTACTGATGTCAAGACTCACTATAATTGTTGATTAGCTAATGTGGAATAGGATGCTATAAAAAGGCAGTCATAAGAAAAGTGAAAGCTGAAGTCAGAGCCAGGTCATTTGTGGGAAGTGACTACTGAGATGCCTGGCCTCATGTGAAACTGACCTTTTCTTTTTTTTCTCTTGAGCTAAACATTGCCGAGGCCAATGTGCATGGATATGAAAATGAACCATCCCCCTCTGTCCAAAGAGCCCTTGATAACAAAAGGGGTGGCATGACTATGGCCCAGGGACAAGGTTGGCTGGTGGTGGAAGCTTATCCCAACTGCATCAGCTGAGCCCAGGAAAGTGCACTGTCCTTCAGAACAGAGACTTCTAGAGAAATATGAAACAGAAAGTATAATTTTGTCCTGCAGTTGTCACAGTAATGTTTTTATGATATCTTAGCTAAAAACACAAAAAGAACAATATTGGGCAAAAATAATAAACACCAGCCTTTAAACCAAAAGCACCCTCCTGAAAATGAAGACTGGCTTGGCTATAGGGAGGAAATTCTCATCTGTTTGTTCATTTGATGAGCATCTCATTCCTTAAGCCTCATTCTAGTAGCTCTCAAATAACCAAGAAATCTAGAACTGAATAAAATGGCAGAAAATTGAGTTTATGAATCTGTTTTAATTTAAAATTGTACATAGGATTGGTGTGTGTGTGTGTGTGTGTGAGTGTGTGTGTGTGTGTGTGTAGCAAAAAAGGGCTATTATTCCCAACTTTTTTTTTAAATATATTTTATTGATTTTTCACAGAGAGGAAGGAAGAGGGACAGAGAGTCAGAAACATCGATGAAAGAGAAACATCGATCAGCTGCCTCCTGCACATCCCCCACTGGGGATGTGCCCACAACCAAGGTACATGCCCTTGACCGGAATCGAACCTGGGACCTTTCAATCCGCAGGCCAACGCTCTATCCACCGAGCCAAACCGGTTTTGGCTATTCCCAACTTTTTAAGTACATAATTTTTAATATTTCTGAGTTTCCCAATAAAAAAAAAACATATATTTTGGTTTAAAATAACTGATTTAATTGAGACCCCTAGTAAGGTGATGGTTTTCTTCTTACAGAGCTTCCGTGATATCAGCTATATATGTAGCAATAAAAAGGGAAATTGAATATTTATTCCTGATGTCCAAAGAAACCCCATGTTCCAGTTTGCCAACATATATTTAAAGATATAATTGTAAGGTATGTATATTCTTTTCCACCCACATTTCCCTAGACTTCATCCCGTTGTCCATCCCCAACTCGTGACCACCGTCCTGCTTTATGGATGTCATAGTGCACGTGAAGTATCTTAAAACCTTTGGTGTCCTATCAGGGAACTCCTGCCAGGAGATAAGTGCCCTGGAAAATAGCTCTTTATCTTGTAGCTCCAATTCCTTCACTTATTTAAGTCACGTATTTACAGAGGTCAATGTGCCAGGGGCAATGATAAGCACAAAGCCTGCAAGGCAGGGTGTCCATGACCTTGCCTGCTGGGAGCTGTCTCCCAACCTGGCCACCTGACTGTATGTAAGAAGCTACTGATTTTGTTAGTTCCTTGGAGGATTGACCCTGAAGTCAAGGATGTTGATTTTTATGGCTGTCTCCTTAGCTACTAGCAGATGCCTGTGTTCACCATGCATATTAGATGAGTAAATGAGCTAGTCGCACCAAGAACAGGGTGGAGGAGAGCTGGAAGCATGTTGAAGAGTTTGGGGGGACGTGTTTGTGTCTGGGGCAACCTTAAGACGTGGAGGTTCACTGGGGTTCATCCAACCCAACCCGGGGACTGCCATGGTAATAACTGACCCCAGATATTAACCTGTGAGGCTTGATTTTGCCAGGAAATTCTCCTTCATGACAAGGATGGATTTGTTTCAATTTACTGCTTTCCCCATCTACCCTGAATCCACAGGGGTGTGAGCAAATGTCTGGAAATTTGAGACAATAGATAAAATAAAATGGGAAACATTGTAGACCCCTTCGAGAATGTGATCATCGTCTGGTAGTCATGGCTATCAGCAGGTATGCAGGATCTTTAATATCTGTCTGGTTTATCCAGGTAGATTTGAGAATGAGAACACCCTGTAATGAGGTCAGGCATCCTGGGATGTATCCATAAGCAGAGGCTGCTGAGACCCTGCCCCCATACAAATCTTTATACACTGACTAGTAAAAAAGACTCAATTCATTCCCTAATTCTATGGCTCTAGAGAAGGAACTTCATGATTTATTCATATTCCTCATCTGTTGCTGGAACCTGTCATTAAAATGAGTTAACCTCACTTATATTTTTAATCACATGGTTCTCTCTTTTACATTTTAAACTGCGCCCAGTTTATCTGTGACTTGGAGTTCCCTGTGACGTCAGTAATAACTGACCTATTTATCTATGCCCTCGCTACTGATCTGAAAGTGGAGGTTTTAAAGGAAGGACATCAGAAATCATTACCTTACTGTGTGCACAATTACTAATAGGAAAAACCCAAGAGGGAGAGAGAGATGGGGAAATTCTCTGAGAACCCCAGGTATAAGGAGAAACCTTAGGGAAGTTAGCAAATGCCTTCTTTAAAACCAGATCAGTATCTCTGCTTGCCATCTCTGAGCTGACAGAAAACTGCCTTTACAAACCTCCCCAGCAAGTCACCTAAGGATACCAGGTTCATTGCCACTGACCAATTAACCAAGACATTACCTCATGTGCAAAGAAGTCCCATTAACCATGTCCACTCTGAGGTCAACTCCTTTTTATTGGTCCCTGGATGTTTCTCAGTTTCAAAGCAATTACAAATGTGACCCCTCTCCCCTGGGGGCAGGCCGCTAGCTCACTGTCTTTATCTATAAGAGAAAGAAATCTCAGGAATTCACTGAAAATTCTGAAAAAATTTTTAGAAAAATACCAGTTCGAAGTTATGTGGCGATAAATGGGTGGAGGGGCAGGGATCTGTATTGAAAAAAAGAAAAAAAGAAAGTCTAAGAAGCCTTTCCCTCAGAGTTGATGTTTAAAAGGATGAAAACAACTGAACTTCCATGTCTAGTCCAGAAAGCACAGGTTCTCTTATGGGTTGGGCGGGTCTCCCAGGTAACCAGGAAGCACAGTCCCCCGCCACTGTGGCACTAAGTCACTGCCTCTTCCTTTCCTCGCCACAGTAAAAGCAGAGGTCACACTTCCTCCTGAGCGAAGAAAAATTAGTGGTAAAGGAATAGGGCTTAAAGTCAGCCATAGGAGCCCTAACCGGTTTGGTTCAGTGGATAGAGCTTCGGCTTGTGGACTGAAGGGTCCCAGGTTCGATTCCGGTCAGGGGCATGTACCTTGGTTGCAGGCACATCCCCGGTGGGGGAGTGTGCAGGAGGCAGCTGATCGATGTTTCTCTCATCAATGTTTCTAACTCTCTGTCTCTCTCCTTTCCTCTCTGTAAAAAAAACCAAACAATAAAATGCATTTTTTTTAAAGTCAGCCATAGGGGTTGGGGGCGGGGGGAGATCACGTTCTGTTCTCAATGAGGTTGCATGAAAATCCTGAACAGTCTCCAAGGAATTGGGATGGGGGAGGAGGAACTAGTCCCTGTAAGTAACACAGAAGAGGCCTGTGTTTACCTTGACAAGGGGAAATGTGGGCATGTTGGGCTCCAAGGGAAGGAGGAAGAAAGGGGAGTGACAACAGGGAGTGGACAGTAGACAGTCTCACTATATGATCTTGTTTCTCACCCTGTGGGTAGAGGATGAATGCACGGAAAGATAGGAACAATTAGGAGTGAGGATTGATTCTGAGAAAAAGAATGAGTGGAGCCATCAAAACCAAGAGAGAAAGCAACAAGCAAAACTGAACTAGTGGAGTCTCCCCGCTGTCAATCATCACAAAGACTCACACAAGCAAAATGTGGCTTAGTAGCAAATCAGGAAGAAATAAAATAAAAATGGAGGTTTTGACATTCGAAGTTATCTGACAGAAGAGCAGACCCATGTCACTGACAGTCTACCCAGAGGCTCCATCTGCCGTAAGGTAGGACCCCAGACTGGGAGAAAGTCTCCCTGGGGACATGAAGCCACAAAGGATGGGACTTGAGGAAGGGCATTGGGATGGTGCCATTCTGAAATTATAGGATGCCTATGAAAGAAGCAAACCTAAGGGCAAACCTAAGGGTCGGTGCTATTGACTGAATGTTTGTCTGCTCAAAATGTATTTGTCAATGCCCAGCCTTTAATATGATGCTATTTAGAGATCAGATCTTTATGGAAGTAATTATATCTAAATCAGGAAAGGCCCTGAACCAACAGGGTTAGTGTGCTTATAAGAAGGGGAAAATAGACCAACAAGCTCTCTCGCTCTCTCAGAGCATGCACAGAAAAAAGGCCATATGAGGACCAAGAAGATAGCCATCTATAAGCAAGGAAGCAGGGGCCTCATCTGACACTGAATCTGCCAGTACCTTGATCTTGGACTTCCAGCCTCAGAACTGTGAGAAAGTAAATCTGTTGTTCAAACTACTGGGTCTGTGGTACTTTGTTATAGCAGCCAGCATTCACTAAACCAATTGGTTCCAGTGGTTCTCAACCTTCCTAATGTCTCGATCCTTTAATACAGTTCCTCATGTTGTGGTGACCCCCAATTTCATTGTTACAAATTGAACATAATTAAAGCATAGTGATTAATTCCAAAAACATTATGTAATTATATATGTGTTTTCCGATGATCTTGGGCGACCCCTGGGAAAGGGTCGTTCGACCCCAAAAGGGGTCACAACCCACAGATTGAGAACCACTGGATGAAATGGTTACTATCAAAATTCTGCTGACAGAGTTAAACCCAGAGTTTAAGAATTATTTAATATCTAAGCCATCTGGATTTTATCTTCCAATTCCTAAACTTCAGAGTCTTTTCTTTTTTAAAAAAAAAAATATATTTTATTGATTTTTTACAGAGAGAAAGGAAGAGAGATAGAGAGTTAGAAACATCAATGAGAAAGAAACATGCATCAGCTCCCTCCTGCACACTCCCTAATGGGGATGTGCCTGAAACCTAGGTACATGCCCTTGACCGGAATCAAACCTGGGTCCTTTCAGTCCGCAAGCCGATCTCTATCCACTGAGCCAAACCGGTTTCGGCCAGAGCCTTTTCTGAACTGACTGATTACTATGTTCTCTGATCTTCATAAGAATTTGATGCTTGAGGGTGGCTAATGTTTGCAAGATTATAGAATCAGTCATAATAAGTTTACAATCAACCCTGGCCACTGTGGCCCAGTTGGTGGGCATCCTCCCGTGCACTGAAAGGCCACTGGTTCAGTTCTGGGTCAAGGCATATACCTGGGTTGCAGGCTAGAACTCTGATACAGGGAGTGCAGGAGGCGGCCAATTGATGTTTCACTCTCACACTGATGTTTTTCTCTCACCCTCTCCCACTCCCTTCCTCTCTCTCTAAAAATAAATAAATAAATAAATATTAAATTCATAATCAGCTTTTTCATAATAGGAAGCAACTCATAAAACTATAATATATGACCAATGACCTTAATTGCAGTTACAGGAAACATTATCCATTTTCTGATAATCACAAACACATATTTATAATCACTTTGTGTACATTATATTTATTCTTACAATACCTTTTGACATTAACTAGGTGTCATTACATCCCTATTACAAACACAACTAAATAATCTGAGGCACAGAGAAGTTAGGGAACCTCCTCAAAGTCAAACAGTTCACAAAGAGTTGAGACTGGATTTGAACTGGAGGGTCTAATAGGAGAGTCCGTGCCCTCAATCATTTGCTTAGGATACCTCTACAGTAAGTCATTAGGTTGTTCTTCCACTGCTATTGTGTATTTTTAGCAAACCTGATATTTATTATAAAGTATTTTTACAAGGAACATACTATGAACCTCACCTTGCATAAATAAACTATGGAAAGGCCCCACAAAATAGTGGGAATTTCCTTGTGCATCCCCCCTCATGTTTGCACAGAACAAACATAATAGAGTGGTTTCATCTCAATTAGGGAAACTGCCCCGGGACTGAATGCCTGGCTTTGGTGATTTGGAATAGTAGATGGACTTCACGAAACCTGCTATTTGCTCAGGTTCCTCTTTTCTTTGTTCTGTGAAAACACTACATTAGTGTTGGAGCTATAGCACAGCTCATGATATGACTGGGTAAGATTAATTTTTAATCAGTGCAACTAGGAGAAAAATATGCATGCATTTCTCTAAGAAATATATACACTCATGTGTATGTGTGTTATAAGCACAGACTCATTTTTCCCCATTGAGATACTCTACTCTTCTTCTACTTAAGGAACTGTTTCTTTATAAATAGTAATCCTTTATATGACATTTTATGAACAGAGTATGGTAATCTGTTTGAACTGGACATTCAAATTACAGTAATTATAAGCTTTCAGGGAATATATGCACTATTTCCTTCTACTGTCTCAGATTTTTCCACAACTAACTGAGACCATCACCTATATAACTGAGACCATCACACATGCATAGAGCTGGGAGAGATTTTGCTACTGCAGTCTTGCTTGTTATAAATACTGAGATAAGATTTAATACAATGAGATGAGATTCAGGAATAATAGCAATATAGAATATTTACTGAACATTTGGTATGTTCCAGCTACTGTTCTAAGTGTTTAATTTTCATGAATGCATGTACTTTTTACCGTGTGAGCATGTCCTATTTTTATCCACATTTCTGTGTTTATTTATGTGCATTTTTTCATTGACAATTGGGGTATTTTCCATGGCAAACAAGCCATTACTAGGAAACTGGCTGTCTCCTTTTCCAAAGGGAATTGATTTTGTTACAATTTTATTGTTCCTTTTGAGAAGGACAGATAGACTCATCATGATTCATTATGAGATCAATGCCAGTTGAGTAGATATATTTAGCACGTGGATTTAAAAAATAATGTGTTTGCATATATTTATTAGAAACCATTATCTTTTGATTCTTAGAAGTTTATACAATGCTGGACTATGATTTAATAAACAAGAAAAACCCAATTCACAAAATCCCCTAGAAAAGCCGTGGATTTTTCTTAAGATCTTTCAAATATAATTTTCTTTTAAAATATTTCCCTCTTCCAGAAGAGAGTGAATTGCCATGAAAAGGTTTCCATGCAAAAAACATTGCTTTTAAGATACAACAATTAAAATGCCAATAGGGTTCTGAAGAACAAGAAACCAAACATAATATTGCTTAAGAAAATTTAACTGGATTTGTTACACTGTCAACATAACAACAACAACAAATGAGAGCATGCATTCTTAGATCATTCTGAAACACTAATTACATTGCAATTTTTGATGATTCATGAGACAACCAGCTCCTAAACTCATTTGTAGATGAGTCACTGAGTTTATGATTGGAATATTAAACTATTTCTGATAATCAATTATAATCCTAAATTATAGGATTTAACGCAGCGACCTTCTCCCCTGCATTTTTCCTAAAACAACTGCATCATGTTGATCCTAAAGCTCCAGAGTGCAGATTTGCCTAGCTGAGCAGAATTTGGTTAATGGTGATTTGAATGGATACAATTTTGCATCTTCCCGGAGTTGTCATATGTCAAGAAGGAAGTGTGACGCATTTGTTGTTGAAAAGGACCCAAGAGATTCCGGCTGGCCCAATTTCTCTATCTTACAAGGAGGCCAAGTTCAATTAAACTGGATGGTTTGAATCTTATTCTAGAAATGATAGCCATGAAAGAAAGCAGTTTGGGGACTCAATGTTATGGCAACTGCCCCCTAACTAGGGTCTTAACAAATTTGAGGAACTGTCTGATTTGAGGACTTTAGATCCTTCCCATTCCAGGTGACATCCCTAGAAACTTCGGTGTCACCTGAGAGCTTGTCAGTCAGGCAGAAACTCAGTCCCCACCCAGACCTGCAGAACCCAGATCTGCATTTCAACAGGTTCCCAGATGATTGTTTACTGGGCACATAGAAGATTGAGAAACATGGTGAGATGCAGGAAAGGGATGGAGGTCAGGAAAGGACCTTTGTTCTCTGGCGCTTCCCGTACTCCCTTCAGCAAGTGTGACCATGCTGGTGACTTACATCTCAAATCTCCCAACACCGCTGCAGAGGAGGTGGTGTTTTCCCCACCTTCTAGATGAGGGAACTGAGGCTCACAGGAGCCCATTAATACAGTTAGAAACACCTGACCATCCCTAGGCAGCAGGACGTGGTGAGTCCAAAGTTTGACATCAACTTTATTTATTAGTGACTCCCCCCTCCCCAAGCAGAACGAACTATTTCCCTTTTACAAGTTATTACACTAGACCCCCATATAATCTCTTTTTGTGCTAAAATTGGGAGGGGAAACATTTAAGTGTGATCTTAAGGGAAGATATACTAAAGAAAAGTGGAAAAGCTGGCTTCTGAAATGTCTTGGTAAAGGAGACAGAGTGCAGATCTGCCTGGCTGAGCAGACATCTGACAGGAGCAGCAGTACTATGGGATTGTCAGTAGGCCTCCTCCCACTTCTGTTAAATAAGAGTAATTAACATTCACTTCCTCTACCCCGCACGCCAGCGACCTTCTCCCCTGCATGCCCTAAGGAGTCCAATATAATCAATTACATAAAACTGTGCTGGGAGCTGAGGGGTGAGGCATTGTCCCATTTCTGAACAAGTCCACGAGATGTGCTCTGAAGAGAAGAAATTCAAGGTGATGATAAGCAAATTTAAAGACAAAAATTATTTTTTATTTTCAAGAAAATGGAAGTAGTAAAGTTCCCTTGAAGTCTACTCCATAGCTATTCCTTCGGGGACTGTAAAATAAAAGGCAAAATGGGCAGAAATTACTTAAAATACAGAAATGACAAAGGGAAATACTGCTGTGGGTAGGTTATAAATGACTTTAGAGATCTGGGGAAGCTAAATCATCCAGGCCAACTGAAAAACCAGTCATTTTAATCTAAAGACAGTAAACCTCTCCCTGTATATTGCTAGGTACTGGAACACACTCTTATTAAATTATAGTGTTTTATAACTAGTGAATAAAATTGGTATCATGTTTACTATGCAAAATCTCACTATTTTTCAAGTTGATATGTATTTTAATATGAAATTGAAATTTAATATCATAAGCACCAAGCAATAAAACCAACCCACCTAGTTTCAAATGCTGTTTAAATTATTTTTTGAATTTTGTATCTAATAACATAGTACAATAACACTGAAACAAGATTAACACTGTGATACTCTTTGTTTAGGAAACCAAGAGTGTTGCTATGGAAACAGAAATACTGCATAACTATGGAAACGGTGACAGTGTTGTAAATAATGGTACTGAAAGGAGGAACCAAGCAAACTTAACATATGAATTCTAAGAAAAAGAATAGAGAATATGGAGGTGGGGAGAGGGAGGTTATATTTTTTGTAAAAAGCATACTTATATATATTTTGTCTCCTGATAGGACTTTTAAGTTTTGTTTTCAAAACCTTGATTATATCTTTTATAATCCTCTGTTAGTTTCTCTCTTTTCATTAACTCTCCAAAATTGTAATCTATTTTATTTGATTTTGTATGATCTACTTAATTGGAAAAATTCATTGATGACTGGTTTTGACTGAACTTTACCTTGATAGCCTTCTATAGGACAAATTATTTTTCCCAAAAATACTAAAATAGAAAAAAATGCAGAAAGCATATGTTTAACTTATTACATTTTGAGGTTCTAAAATTATGTTTTTTAAAGCTCTGTACAGTATTTACCAAACACAAGTTTAAGTCTTACTATTAAAAGAAAATTCATTTTATTTATTTAATATGACCATTGGAAACAATAATTGGAATACATATTATTTCTTGTTGATTTGTAACTCTGATTCCCTGGCTATGTCTAGTTGGCCTGGAAGGTAATGGTCATGTTTTATTCAACTTCAAAATTCCCCTGATAACAACGAGACTGTTACACAGCCAGGAAACATTCACACATTGTGGAACAAATGGACATATAAAATTATACATGCAATGGAATATAATAAAAGCAATGTAAGGCACTAAACACAACAGAATGGCAATGATTACATGAGTTTGCTCTGTTGTGAATATGAGAACACTGACCTCATTCTCATTTAAAAGGCAAGTGATGATGGGAACACAAACACTGTGAAAGGAGTGAAGCAACTTCTAGAAAGAGAAGGAAGCTGGAGGTTGGCCATGAAAAGCAGGTGAAAGGTTCCAGATCTATTTCCGGGCCTCCCTGGGATTTCATTATCATATGTGTCCCCAGTTATGAAAGGGCAGAGAGAGATGAACACAGATGCCATTTGGAGCCAAGAGCCCTGTTTGCTCCTAACTTGCTAGTTCCCAGTTCTTAAGGAGACTTTGGCAAGTGACTAGTTCACGTGTAAACACTACTGTGTATCCTGGCACTTTAAAAACGCTGAGCTAATGCTTTTTAAAAAATGTGTAATTCTGTTTTTTTTTTTTTTAAGATCTTTTAAGAGGGCATCAGATAAATAAACACTTTAAATGAAGAGCTGGTAGCAGATCATTGGTTTTCAAATTATGTTTCTGGGAGGGGAAGGAGTGAGGATTGCCTGCCCCATCTCCACCCTGCCCCCCTCAGAAGGAAGTCCAGCTATCCTCACCTAAGAAAATGCCTCCTTCAAAAGATTTTCTTGAAAAATTGGCTCCACTGCTTATAAACACACACACACACACACACACACACACACACACACATGCACCAGATAAGAAGTTCCTTTCAGCTTTATATTTCTGTGATTCTCTGGTTACTTTTCCATGAATATAGAATTATGAAATAATCCTAAGAAAATGTTTTTGTTTGTTGTGTTTTTATTGTTTAAAGTATTACATATGTCTCATTTCCCCCCCCCCCTCCCCCCGTTGACCTCTCCCTGGCCACTTCCTCCCCCCAGCACATGCCCTCACCCGCTACCATGTTGTTGCAAATGGTAAGGGTTCTTTCTTTTTTACCACAGCGTAGTATTCCATTGTGTAGACGTACCACAGGTTTTTAATCCACTCATCTGCTGATGGGCACTTAGGCTGTTTCCAAATCTTAGCTATGGTGAATTGTGCTGTTATGCACATAGGGGTGCATATGATCAGAAGGCCTTTGGAACCTCTTTGATGTAAAGCTAAGAGTCAGTAACATATCACAGCACACTGAACGACATGAGGCCTCTACTAAATCTCTCATGTGCCAAGAGTGCTTCGTGATGGGGCAGACAATGGTGAGCGAGGCCATGTGAGCACACCGTGAACCCCAGGATCTGTGGAGAGGCAGGGCAGCTCTGTGGGCGAGTGGTCTGTGACGTTGAAGGGGCCACACTCAGAAGGTTCCATGCTTGCTGCTCTGTAGTCTTGAATTCTTATTGTTTTATCGTTGAGCTTGTGTTTTTTAAGGGAAGTTTGATGGCTGCTGGAGCATAAGCACCAGCACAGCAGGTACAGGATGGGAGACAGATGCAGGGGGAGCTCCATGCACAAAAATATTGTATTAGCTCACGCTGATGTAACAAAATACACAGACTGAGGGCTTAAACAGCAGACATTTATTCCTCCTTGTTCTAGAGGCTGAAATACATATGATATGTGGTACATGATATAATATATGCAGTATAAAATATATAAAGTACAATATACAATAGATTATATATAATATACAATATATGTGCACACACATATCCCATTTGTTTATTTTGAGACTCCTGTCTAATATAACCACCTTTACCATAATTTTTTTTCAAAAAGGAAAACACTTTATGTTGAAGATAGTTCTCTGTGGGTGACTAGAGGCACTGACTGCCTTGTTCTGGATTATCTTCCCAGAGAGGATCCAAGGGTGAGCAGCCCTGGAAGACTGTGCCTCCAGTGGGTTCCTTGGAGGAAAGGACAGAGGAACTTACTCTGCATATAAGAGCCTGCCTCCTGCTCGCTGCCTTCAGTGCACCTTCTGAGATGCCATGGGGGTCCTGAGGGATGTCCCTGTTCCCCTCTGAGTCACATCTCTGGGAGTGGGGGAACTGAAACTGCTGACATCTGCCTATTGGCATTGCCTGAGTCACAGAGCCCTTGTGCTCTGACCAGAAGGATGCTTTTCTCAGCATCCACGAGGCTATGGCCAGCCAACTGGGCAGCTTACAAACAGGGTAAAATACCAAACCCTTCCCAGTTCTGACAGAGTTTACATAAAAAATTTTTAAAGATTCTACAGTCAGAATCCTCTCAAATACACTGTGTGGTGGTTTGAAGATCCGCCTCCAAATCCTTTGACAAGGGTCTCAAAAGGAGGAGCCTGCCCCACAGGAGTGGGCTGGACTTGGCGACTTGCTGCTAACAAATACAATGTGGCAGAACTGACAGCCTGTGACTTCTGAGACTAGACTTAAAGGCCCGAGGGCATCCTCTCCTCTCACTCTGGAGTCTCTGAGGGAAGCTGGCTGCCACATTGTAGGACACTCAGTCACAAGAGAACCCTCCAGCCCCAATCAGGCCCCCAGAGGACTGCAACCTCAACAGATACAGCCACTGCAGCCTGAGAGAGCTATGCCACAACCACACTGTAAGCCACACCCACATTCCTGAGCCACAGAATCCGTGAGATAATACACATGTATTGTAAGCTGCTACATTTTGGGGGTGATGGCACACACAAATGAAAACTAATACAGATTGCGAAAAGCGTAACACTGGGATAAAGGCATTCTTCCACAGGGTCTCGGAAATGTAATCATCATGAACCCATCATCACCCAGACAACAAAAATAGAAAAATAATTTGCTTTAAGCATGTTTTGAGGTTATTTGGCCCATAATTATAACACTCACTTTAGTCTTACCACCAGAATCACAAAGGATATAATGAGCAATTCCAGGGATTTGGCCAAATAAACTACATCTACCACCATCATCCATATGATGTGACAATACTCATTGAGTAGCCCAATTACACAGTGATAGAAGTAAAAAAAAAAAATTTTTTTTTAATCTGAAAATTTAGCCAAGGAATTAGAAAGACCTTTTCTGCCTTTTACTAGCTGTGACCATGGCCAAGTTGTAAAACCTCTTTAATCCTTAGGTGACTTATTTATAAACAATGAGAAAATATGGAAAACACCTTCTTGTAGCTGTGCTCTACCTGGAAAAAATAATTCATGCTTTGTGACTACCATGCAATAAATATTCAAATGAATCCTACTCATGAATATTTTAAAGTTACCATTATCTAGCATGGCATTACTCAGGTGATGAAGGAAACCTCCTCACTTCACTGGAGTCATAAAGAGGGGGAGGGCCATTTCTTTCTCTCCCTGCGCACTTCACTGAAGCCCTCTGGCCTCACATGAACTTGGGATCACAAATGTGGGGCGCACATACCACAAAGACTGCATGAAATTACGCACTGGAATACAAAGAATCACTTAAATCTTCTACATGAATTCTGAACTGATTCATGTTATGTTCCATGTATTTTTATAATGTTCAAAATATAATGGAAGACTTCCATAGCTATAACTTGCAAGTCAATAAATACTAATGTCTTTGGCTGTTCATGATTGAAAACTTTTTGCTGATGAGGAGCACCTTCCCAAAAGGTTTAGAAATCACTGCTAAGATTGTCATTAAAATTAGAGTTTGCAACTAATATTTAGCATGTATATGAACTGAGACTAATTATGTTACCCAATTTACAACAGACTGGTTTCACAAAAATACAAATCAGAGAATGTCTAGACTTAGAACTATTTCAGAAGTAAAGGTAAGGCCACTGCTTGCTTCCTTTCAGATAAGAAGTTCCTATGTACCAGTAAATAGTCATGAGGTGTGAAGGGCAGGGAGCAATAACCAAGAGAAACTGCTCCTGAAGCGAAGACAGATACTGAGAACATTATTTGCACTATGGCTTAAAGTGTGTCCTATCTTTGCTGTTCATTGAGAAGAGATCTTTGCGTTCTCTGACAGAGCTCTAAAATAGGCGGGAGTCACAATCCTTAGTCTTTAAAACATGTCATGATATGACACCAAAAGCACAGGCAACAAAAGCAAAACTAAACAAGAGGGACTACATTAAACTAAAAAGCTTCTGGACAGCAAAGAAAACCATCAACATAATGAAAAGATCGACTATGGAATGGGAGTAAATGTTTCCAAATTATATGCTTCATAAGGCATTAATGTTCAAGTTATAAATGGTAAAGGAATCTGAATAGACTTTTTTTCCCCCCAAAGATGATGCAAATGGACAACAGGTACATGAAAAGGTGCTCAACATCACTAATGATCAGGAAAAATGCAAATCAAAGCTTGCATTTTCACCTTATACCTGTTAGAATGGCTACTATAAAAAATATACAAGATAACAAGTGTTGACAAAGATATGGAGATAAGGTGGCCCTCTGATAATGGGAATAAAAATTGGTAAAACCATTATGGAAAACAGTATGGAAATTTCTCAAAAAATTAAAAGTCAAACTATATCCTGTGATCCAGCAATCTCACTTCCAGATATGTATCCAGAGGAGCTAAAATCACTATCTTAAAGACATAACTATACTTCCATGTTCATTGCAGCATATCTGCAATCGTCAAGACATGGAAACAACCTAAGGATTCATTGACAGAGGAATGGGTAAGGAAAATGTGTTATATCTTTACGATGGAGTATTATTTTGGCCAAAAAAAATAAATAAATAAGGAAATCTTACAGTTGACAACATGGATGGACCTTGAAGGCATTATGCTAAGTGAAATAAGCCAGACACAGAAAAACAGATATTGTATGATCTCACTTATGTTACCAGAAAGGAGACCTGGCCCTGAGTGGGTCTGCCTAGGGCCAGCTGGTAGTGTGTGGGTTCTTGACTTCATGAAGGAAAAATGTGACAATATGAGTCCAGGTGACTAAAGCTGGAAACAAGAAAGAGCTTAGCATAGAAGAAGCAAAAGGAGATCCTAGGCTGAGCTGTCTTAGCTCTCTGGGAAGTCAGAGAAAAGGGGGCGTTGGGAACAGGGTCAGGAGATTTGCCTGGGTTGAATTGTCACTGCCCGTTGCTCCTGACTGTAGGTAGGTCTAGTAGGGTCCCTTAGAGTTTAGGAGATGCCTGTAGAGGAAGAGGAAGGGAAAGGGAATGGCGAGGGGATGCTCTCCAGAGATGAGCACACACTGGTTCCTTGTCTTGAGGTTTTTATCTCTTTCTTGCAGGCGGGCATTTTAGGGGCTATCTCAGGGAAGGGTTTCAGGAGGGTACTCATTAGCTTCCTAAGTGTGCTCCTTCAGGTTATGGTCTCCACTGATTGGTCAGTGTCAGGGCAGGGGGTCATTAGTCATTGCAGCTAGTCCTGGTGTCGCCCACCTGGTCCTTGCTGCTTTTCTTGGTCTGGAGCTGAAATACAACTGAGGCCTAGATGTTATCTCTAAGAAGGAGACCTTCTGAATCTGCTGTAAATTATTCTGCCAGTTTTTTCAGCTGTCTGTCTCAGTTTCCCTATTCCACTTTACCTGGCTTACTGGCCTGTCTCACTTATATGTCTAAAATAGGCAAACTCATAGAAGGAGAGAAGAGAATGGTGGTTCTGGGGATCTAATGTATAGTATGGTGACTATAGTAATTAATACTGTATTTTGTACTTGAAATATGCTAAGAGGGTAGATCTTAAGTGTTCTTAAAGCACAAAATGATAGCTATGTGAGGCAATGGATTGTTAATTAGCTTGAGGTGGTAATCATTTCACAATGTATACATATATCAAACCATTATATTGTACATCTTATATACATACAATTTTTAATTCTCAATTATACTTCAAAAAAGCTTTAAAAATACAATAAAATACATCACATATTTCTGAGACAAATGGTGAACAATAGCTTGGTATGCACCATAAGAAACCATGTCCCGCTCTCGCCAGTTTGGCTCAGTGGATAGAGCGTCGGCCTATGGACTGAAGGGTCCCAGGTTCGATTCCGGTCAAGAGCATGTACCTTGGTTGCGGGCATATCCTCAGTAGGGGGTGTGCAGGAGGGAGCTGATTGATGTTTCTCTCTCATCAATGTTTCTGACTCTCTATCCCTCTCCCTTCTTCTCTGTAAAAAAATCAATAAAATATATTTTAAAAAAAGAAAGAAACTATGTCCCTTTTTAATTTGTATCAAGACACACATTTTTACTGAACTACAGACAAGTGTTGATAGATTTGAGTTTCTATTACCAAAATGATGAACTACATATTGGGGGGGAAACAATGATACTTTGCTATCAGTCCTCTAAACAATACAGGGTGTTTTATACTGCCAGTTATGTTGGTTTTATTAATTTGAAAATCTATAAACAAACTAAGTAGATTGTTATTTCATCAGCCTTCTATTCAATTACTCCAATGCCAATTATTAAATGTGACATTAACCTTTCTATCTATATTTTACTAACTGCAATATCATAATAGAATTACTCGCTTATAATTTTTACTGCAGTTAGTGAAAGTATAAAATATGTATCCTTAATAAGCACACATGGCCTAGATAAAGCTCCTTTATTCTTACTGATGCCGTGATGTGTAAAAATTATTCTAAGTTCTCTTATTACTGTCTACCAGCCAGAGACTACCATTTCAGTGATTAGTTGGTCATAGCATACCAAGGAGTTTAAAGAATAGTGGGTTATTTGCAGTGTGTTTCACAATTACAGAATATCCAAGAAGAAGTCTTGCCAAGCATTAGAAATGACTAATTATTTGAGTGTAGCACATTGCAACTTTTAAAGTTTTAGAGTGAGTCAAATTTCCATTGTGGTTTTACACTATTGCCTCATCTCACTAGCATTGATATTTAAATTTGCATCTTGAAAATCTCCTCAGAGGAACATAAAATTACGATGGTATTGTATTCTGCACAGTAAAAGTGGACCTGAATGAGCTGTTGAAAAGATGGGCCATAATATATCATAGCACATATGAGCAAGTGATTATGTCCACTAATGAAACATTAACAGAAAAAGCTTTTTTGACCTGTTTTTGAACAGGTCAAAGCTATATTTTTAAAAATCTAAGTTTATTTTTAAATACAAAATGATGAATCTCAGAGGGAATGGGGAGCAGGAAGAGATTAACCAAAGAACTTATATGCATATATGCATAACCCATGGACACAGACAATAGTGTGGTAGGCCTGGGGGGAGGGGTGTGGGATGGAGAGGGTCAATGGAGCGGGGGAGGGGGGGTGGGGGGGGGGATATCTGTAATACTTTCAACAATAAAAATAAAAATTTAAAAAGAAAATAAATGAGGTTAGTAAGCTCTACAAGAGGCAATAAATGTTTCCAGAGAAAATGAACAAATGGGACTACATCAAAATAAAAAGCTTCTGCACAGCAAAAGAAACCATCAACAAAACAACAAGAAAGCTCACTGCATGGGAAAACATATTTGCCAATGTCATATCTGATAAGAGCTTAATCTCCAAAATTTATAGGGAACTC
>NW_006286673.1:897763-919561 GCF_000327345.1 Myotis davidii
CGAACCTGGGACCCTTCAGTCCGCAGGCCGACGCTCTATCCACTGAGCCAAACCGGTTTCGGCGATTCTGATTCTTGGTTGTGGGCACATTCCCCAGTGGGGGGTGTGCAGGAGGCAGCTGATAGATGTTTCTCTCTCATCGATGTTTCTAACTCTCTATCCCTCTCCCTTACTCTCTGTGAAGGATCAATAAAATACATATTTTTTAAAAATGACAAATTCATTATGTGCAATAAGGACATCCCCATGGGTATTTTACGCATGTTACTTTAACATTTTTTACACTGTGGACGAAAGAGGCCACATGCTGACCTGACAAGCTCAGGGGAGGCCTGCATGGCAGTCTTGCAAACTCAGAGACCTAAAGTAACCACAAAGGATGGTCTGAAATTAAACTTTAACTAAAAGCAGTTATGGTGGGCAGTTACGTCCTAGGCCAGTATCTTCACTGACAAGGTCAACCTTTACCTTAACCAAGCCTATCTGTCTTTTTGCATCTATGATAACATACCCTTGAAATGTCTGCTTAACTTGTAACTTCCCTTTTTCTGGAGCCCTTGGGCACAACCAAATGTGCTGGGCGCCAGGACAGATACTACAAATTCCTTCATTATCGTGTTAATTGTTCCTGCACCCACCTAAGTATGTGTCCATCATTTTATTTTTTATCCAATCCCAGGGGTTTCCCCTGCTTTGCTTTAACCCTCCTCCTTAATCTATCACCAATGAATTTCATGTAACCCACCTACCTCCCTCCTTTGATTGCAAATGTATAAATACAAATGTAACCCCGCCATTCTCCGGAGCATTATCTCAATTCGTTGAGATTCTGCTTCCCGGCATATGTCGACAGTGGCTCAAATAAACTCACACAAATTCTTTACAGGTTTCAATGGTTTTTACATTAACAACACTAATTATACAGTTGTATGAAGATAACAAAATAAAATTTTGCATTGTTGGCATTTCTATTTTTGAAGTTAGGTTATAACAGAATAAATGCACATCCTTCTGGAAGCTTTGAACATGATAAATGGCCTCCTTCTCCACAACAGATCAGCACTTTACCTTTCTTGGGGAGACCTTTCTGCCTAGCTTAAATCGCTTTTCATCTAGAAACACCGGATGTGCTTTGCAAATGCAGAGGTGGGCACTCTGCTCTTGTCTCAACTTCCATCTCCAAAAACCATAAACTGTTTTCTTCCTCTTGACTCACACCTTTCCTTTGTTTTTTCAGGCTTTGCAGAGGCCTGTTATCTGAGTTCTAATTGTTGGAATTCCTCTCCTGGCTTTCCATGGATGACTTGCCTTCTAGACGATTGCTTAGTGTTCCAGGGGGTGGCTCACTCCATTCACTGTAAGTCCTTGATGGTGAAGTATGGTAGCAATCATCTCAGATAGAAACTATAGTTTACCTTTAACCCTGCTGTTTGGCTTATATACCTATTTGCTTTGTTTAACAATAGACAGGTTATTTTGATTTTCTGGATTATATAAATCATCCCATTCGATTAAATACCCTATTGATTGTAATGTGAAATCTCATTTGTAGTGGTCATACCAGTCTTAGAAAGCACATTTTCCTTTACCTGGGAAGGACAGCACAATTATCCCAAGGTCAGAGGGGCACAATTATCAAGGTCAGAGGGCTCCAGTTAACGTGTCCCTGTTGATTCAGTGTTCTGGAGACCCAAAACAAAAACTGTAATTTAGATAACATGCCTAAGTTTAACCCAGGTTCCTCATTCCAGACCCAAGGGCTCTAGATAATGTTTCTGTCAATTCAGTGACCCTGAGACCCAAAACTATAATTAATAACATGCTGCTTCTGCTTCTGTAAACTGCTTTTTTGCAAACCAGGTTCCTCATTCCAAACCTTGAAATGTAATCAATACCTTTGTGATTTTTTGCCTATATAACCTTAGAGCTGTGACCATTTTGTCACTATGAGATTTGGGGAATGCCCCCTCATAGTCCCGGATTGCAATAAATGTGACTCTTTAATTCGACTTCTTGAGGCATCCTTCTGTGATTCGCGAGATACATTACAACAGTAACAATGCTCAAGTTGTGTGAAAATCCTAGCCTGTTCCATGTTTTGTTTGTAAGGTTTAGGGATTAACCTAAATTAACAATCCTCTTTCTTGTTTCTCCACATTTCACCTCCCTCAGGGTGACAAAAGCAGAAATCATGGCCTTCACTTCACATTCCTCTCTTGGACTCTGGTGATAGGAGTGTTTATCTGCTTCCACTTTTCAAGCTCATAGCTCAGCCTGGTTTAACAGGTCCATCTTGCAAATGCAACACTGGATTCAAAGTCAAGAGACTTTACTTCTAGGTCTAGTTCTTCCTCAGAATCATCACTTTAGGCAGAATAAAATTGAGTAATTTTTAAAAGAAAATGCCAATGTATTTTATATAAGAGTTAATGAGTTCCCTGGATTTAAAGATATTTGTAATGGATTTTTAAAATCTTTACTATAAAAAAAAACAAAACACAAAACAACCCATTTACTATCGCACCAAAAAAAAAAAAAAAGAAAAGAAACCTAAGAAGAAATTTAACTAAGGAAAACTTAGTTAAGTTCCTTAGCTAAGTTTATTACTAAAAGACCTGTACTTGGAAAACTACAGGACATTGAAAAAAGAGATAGAGGAAGACATAAACACATGGAAGAATATACCGTGTTCATGGATTGGTAGAATCAACATCATTAAAATGTCCATACTACCCAAAGCAATCTATAGATTCAATGCACACCCTATTAAAATGCCAACAACATATTTCACAGACCTAGAACAAACTCTCCAAAAAAATTCATCTGGAATAAAAAAAAAAAAAAAAAAAAAAACCCCAAAAAACACAACATACAAGAATAAACTCAAAATTGATAAAAGACTTAAATGTAAGTTGGGGAACCATAAACATCCTAGAAGAATCCATAGGCAGCAAAATAGCAGACATCTCTCATAGCAATATGTTTGCAGATACATCCCCTAGGGCAAAGGAAACTAGAGAAAATAAACAAATGGGACTACATCAAAATAAAAAGCTTCTGTACAGCAAAAGAAACCATCAACAAAACAACAACAAAGCCCACTGTATGGGAGAACATATTTGCCAATGTTCTCACCAATAAGGGTTTGATCTCCAACATTTATAGGGAACTCATACAACTTAACAAAAGAAAGATAAACAACCCAATCAAAACATGGGTAATGAACCTAAATAGATACTTTTTGAAAGGGGTCATAAGGAAAGCCAAAAGACATATAAAAACATGCTCAAAGTCACTAATCATCCGAGAGATGCAAATCTAAACGATAATGCAGTACCATCTCACACCTGTCAGAATGGCTATCATCAACATATCAACAAATGACAAGTGCTGGCAAGGATGCGGAGAAAAAGGAACCCTCGTGCACTGCTGTGGGAATGCAGACTGGTGCAGCCACTGTGGAAAACAGCATGGAGTTTCCTCAAAACACTAAAAATGCAACTCCCATTTGACCCAGTGATCCCACTTCTAGGAATACCTCCCAAGAAACTAGAAACACCAATAAGAAAGGTTATATGCACCTCAATGCTCATAGCAGCACTATCTACCATAGCTAAAATTTAGAAACAGCCTAAGTGCCCATCAGCAGATGAGTGGATTAAAAACCTGTGGTACATCTACACGATGGAATACTACGCTGCAGTAAAGAAGAATAAATTCTTACCATTTGCAACAGCATGGATGGAACTGGAGAGATTGTGCTAAGTGAAATAAGCCAGTCAGAGAAAGACAAATATCACATGATCTCACTCATTTGTGGAATATAATGACCAACATAAACTGATAAACAAAAACAAATCCAAAGATAGAGAAGCATTGCTCAGACCATCAAACCTCAGAGGGAAGGTGGGGGGGGTAAGGGGGTAAGGGGGAGAGATTAACCAAAGGACTTGTATGCATACATATAAGCCTAACCAATGGACACAGACACCAGGGGGATGAGGGCATGAGTGGAGGGTGGGGGAGGGGGCCATGGGGAGGGGGGAGGGGCACATATGTAATACCTTAATCAATAAAGAAAAATAAAATCTTGACTATTATTATTTTTATTATAGTGTTGCTTGTTTCTTCCAAAGCTAATAATGTCATTCAATATGCAAGATGAAGTGATGAGTACCATTTGGCTTTTAAGAAGTCCATTTTATAAGCAGTCCATTATGAAAATAATCTCAGGTTATAGCCAGCACTCAAAAGACATGGGAAATAAGGTTTTAAAATCAAGGCCCTTACAGGTCATCACTAAATTGGTAAAACATACTAAAATCCCAACATAATAAGTGCTCCTTAGAAAAAAGTGACAAACTCTATTAACAAAAAAAGATTCAGTTGAAGTTGAACTGACAACTGTCCAATGATATTAATGCAGCACGTGCAGCGCTGCTAGGAATTTTCAGGCTGGAGGGGATACCCCGTCCTTAAAGTGAGGGTCACCTGATGGCCATGTGCTGACATTCCTAACAAGTGGCAAAGTGCCAACTCATCACCTAGGGCTGCCCTCACTGTCCAGGGCAAGGGCAGCAGGAGCTCTCCTTTCTGCAGAGAGGACAGCAGGCTCCAATTATCAGCAGTGGTCAGTGAGAAAGCAGGAAAGGGCAGGGAGAAATCAGCAATCTGGACTGGAAACCTGTGGGAGTAATGGAAGCAGAAGGCAGTGAAGCCTCTGGAGAGCTGAGAGGACCCTTGCGCAATGAAGGCGGTGGCAGGACTAGCTCCGCAGACAGGCAGCAGCGACTGTGCTGGGACAGAATGCTGACAGCTGAGCATGAGCAGCTTTGGCAGCAGGAAGACATTTCTGGGCTTACTGTAAGTCCTGTGACACTATCGTTTACCTCAATTAGCTCCAACGACGAGGACACAGATGAAGGAATAGAAAGTGATCTCTGGCCCACATTATGCCCAAAAGTGCTCCTTTCCCATGCCAATGAGGAGAATTCCCCACTAAATGAACCTTAATGTCTGCCAGCAGGTGTGGAAGTGTGCTAGGGCTACTGGAGTCTATCAACGGGAAGGTGACAAGAATGTTGAAAAAGTAAAATAACATAAAAGAAAAATTACAAAGCATGACTGTATTCAAAAGTGTTTTCTCCTGCAATAATATGAAGAAAGTCCTGTGTGTGTGTGTGTGTGTGTGTGTGTGTGTGTGTGATCTATCTGTATTAAACCCAAAATGTTCTTGTTTCATTTTCACCTTAATTTTTTCATTAAATAACTAATGTCACACAATTTAAAATTCAGAAGATCTAATGAAAAGGAGTTAGGAAATTCCTTTTTGGGAAATGTTCTCAGATTAAATTCATTACACGGGATGGTCAGGCTCATGATTTTAGAATCATTCTTCAGTTTTTTTGTTTGTTTGTCTTTACCAGAACCAATATCCCCCAGATTAATCACCAGGTACCACTGAGAATCATTCTTAAGACTGTGCCTCAAACAAAAGAAATGAATAACAGACCCGACGGTTGGAATAACTTTGAAGGACATTCAGGAGGAGAGTTTCAAACTGTTTTGAATAAGAAGCACATCCCTGGCCCAGGATTCACATTTTCTGGAATTTTCTAAACAAGCTTGAAGATTCAGGCAAAAGCTGTAATAAGATTTATAAATTTAGCCTTTGGCATAATCAATCATGTCATTAATTAAGTTAACTGTGATTGGCATAGTATTATTCACTGAGCTGCCAATTTTTGATGGCTGTTTTGATTGCTGAAATAACAGTAAAACACACACTGTGGCTTCTATGTGCTCAGGGGAAACAGAGTGCCAAGGAGATAATTCAGACAGTTCATGTCAAAATAGGATTTGGACTTGAATGGTTTGCTTTACTATGGCTGACAACAGTGGGCAATTGTGGCAAATAGCTACTTAAATTAATTTATGAAATTTTGCTCTTATCCGTGTGTACTGTGACAAATATCTACTGGTCCTTTAGTTACATACACAGTCTGTCTTTCCTCTTCTCTGTGTTCAACAAAATCCCAATAAGGAAAAAAAATTCATTCCTAAGGATAATTTGGAAATGTGCTTTACCTAAGAACAAGAAATGTATGTGTGTGTTTGTATTTTAAACACAAAATCAGCTAGTCATCGTCAGTGGCTTCTAGAAATGCTAAATACAAATGTATGTGTTTTTAATGCCTTAAAAAAGACTGTTACATGCACTAAAATACCATAATTTTTTAATAAATTCAATTTTATTTCTGCTATAAATTCTTGGCAGAACTAGGGAGAATTTTGAGGAGGAAATTTTGTTCCTGCTCTCTGAACTACATTATATTTTGCAACTTTTCAAAGAATAGAAGACTATGAGTGACTTCAAAGTCTACTTGTTCTCAACAACTTGTCTCTCCAGGTACTTGACCACTAGGCAGAACCTGGTTCAAATCCAGGCTCTGCTGCTTTGAGAATAACCTTAGAATGGGTTCTGAACCTCTCTGATCTTCATTTTATTCATCAGTAACATGAGATTAATAGTACCTACCTTAGTGTGAAGACTGGATTAATTCAGGTAATAGGTTTACATGGGATAATGAGATTAAATGACAAAAAACCCTACTTTAGATAATGACTATGAAGTTCTTAACCCATTGTCTAGTTTTCATAGCTGCTGAAGAAGAAACAAATCACAAAATGCTACTAAAAGGATCTCTTGATGAATCATGACTTAGTGGAGTTGGAGGTTCCTAACTGGCCATTTGTATCAGCCAGCATGAGCTAGGTTCTGCTACAGAAGCAAAGAACACTCAGGGCTACACACAATACAATTTTTATCTTTCACTCTCTCCATGCCCAACATTAAATGTTTCAGCCACAACCACCACAATGGAGAAAAGACAGAGAAGGTCACAAATCACATCCTGGGTCTTAAAGCCTCTGCTGGAAGTGGCACATTTCACATTTCATTGGTAAAGCAAGGGAGATGGGAACAGTATGGCCCTACCAGTACATGGAAGGAGAGAATCAGGAATATTTGGTGAATGGCACCAACATGTTCTACACAACTCCAGGTCCTCTGGTTACACAGATTCATTGAGCACCGGGTCTGGTTGCCTAGGGCTCTTTCGTGATAAGCTCCAGATCAAAGAGTCCTGATTCTCCATCTCTTACTCCTATTATTTCTCATCACCTTCCATATTCTAACAGAAATGCTATGCCCACCAAATGATCACTGTGGTGCGGGAGTGGATAAAAGATCCCCAAGGCCTGAGCATCTTTGCCCTCCTGCAAGCTTTCCCAGGAAGCCCCGAGGGACTGAAGGAGTCATAAAGGTGCGCCCAAATCCCCTACCTCAGTGAGCATCACTGCCAACAGCCCCACCCCACCCCACCCCACACTGAAATCCATGGCTGTGTTTACCCCAAGGCTGCTCTTTCCATGAGCTGCTCCTAGCCTGTGACTGAGTGGGCCGCGGTACTGAGGCGGGCCTGTTCCAGGAGAAATGCAACACTTTTGAAGGGGGACCTCGACTCAAGAACATCCAATGGCCTTTTCAAACTTTGCTGGAAAATGCACTGTAGTCTGATGATTTCATCCAACTTTTCTCCCTTCCCTCTCCCTCCATGCATTTTTCCTCCTACTTTCTTATGTCCCTTCTGCCCTCCCTTCTCTCTCCTTTCAAGATCACACCTATCTTGCCACCTGAGAGCTTTCCCATCCCTCCCAGGGCCCTCCTACTTCCTCTCTCAGGCTTTTATTTCCCTTAATAAATTTCTTGGAACCAGACTAACACAGGCATGTTCCACCAACATGAGCCAATCACCTAAGAATAAAAACAGCTTGAAATACTCAAAATAGAAATGAAACACATGAGCAAGGTAAAGGAGATCTCCATAATGATGGCGAAAGAAAATTCCAGAAGCAGCTGCTGTAGGCCGTCTGGAAGCATCCAGTACAGAGTGGAGTGTTGAGAGGTTCTGCCTGGGGGAGATGTCTCAGGAAGACGAACAATGATAGAATCATTCATATGTTCAATATATCAAGAGAAGACATCAACTAAAGGAGAGCTTGAATGATAAATACATAAAAGGCTAAATAAAATAAATATATAATTATCAACTGCAGAGAACACAAGAGGTGAGCAGAGTGTGGATCACGGAACAGCTGCAATTCCTCATCTTCCACAGTGGGCTTTCAGTAGATAATTCCTAGAACTGGAAAATCAAGAAATAGCCATATCAGCATGGTTTTAGAGCTAAGTTAGAAATACAGACCAAACAAACCAGTTAAAATATTTGAAAATCGTTTCCTCTGGGGAGGAGGAAACATTAGGCAGAGTCTGGGAACAGCTGTTTATTTGTAACAGACCTGGTAGAACAATTACTTGCTTTAGACTATATGCATGTAAAACTCTTATTAAATCTAGAGGCCCAGTGCACAAATTCATGCATGGGGAGGGACGTCCCCTCAGCCCAGCCTGCACCCTCTCCAATCCAGGACCTCTCGGGGGATGTCTAACTGACAGTTTAGGCCTGATCTCGGGGATTGGGCCTAAACTGGCAGTCGGACATCCCTCCAAACTGCCCCCCCACCAGTCTGGTCACCCTTTATTGCCCCCCTGCCAGCCTGGTTGCTTCCAACTGCTCACCTCCCGCCAGCCTGGTTGCTCCTAACTGCCCTCCCCCACTGGCCTTTCACCTCTTACTGCCCCCTGCCAGCCTGGTCACTCCCAATTGCCCCTCTCTGCTGGCCTGGTCACCCCTAACTGGCCTCCCTCAACCCCCCCATCCCCACATACACACACACTGCACTGACCTGGTCATCCCACGCAGCCTGCTTGTTCAGTCATTTGGTCATCTCTCACTAACCCCTCTGCTGGCCTGGTCATCCCACACAGCCTGCTTGTTCAGGTGTTTGGTCATCCCTCCTTAACCCCACTGCTGGCCTGGTCATAGGCAGCCATCTTATGAGGGTGTGAGGGTTAATTTGCATATTACCTCTTTATTATATAGGATAATTCAGGTTAAATATATATGTATTATAGAATTGTATACCTGAAACCTATGTAATTTTATTAACCAATGTCACCCAAATAAATTTGATTAAAAATAATAATAAATAAATAAAAAGGAAAAAAATAGACCCCCAAAGAAGAGTAGTCTCACGTAGATTGAAATGCCTCGTTTCAAATCCCAGCTTCTTCACTTATCAGATCCATACTCACTAATTTTCTGGACCTCAGTGTCCTTGACTTTGCCCAGGATGACAGTAACACCGGCCTCATAGAATTGGGTAAGAATTTAATGGGATGCCACATTCATGGCACATGATGAAACATGCAGACAAGATGAATTGTCACTCTGTTTACTCTCATCCACCTCCTGGCCCTGTTGATGCTATAGTCCCTGTTGGGAGGAACTCATGCACACAGCACCCAGAGCAGCCCTGGAGCTCCCAGGGTAGATCCTTGGCCTCTGGAACTTGACAACCTAGGTTTTAGTCCGTGACCTGCCGTTTCTCAGCTCTATGACCTTGAAGATTGACTTAACTTCTCTTCATCTAATTATGTTACCTGTAAAGTTGGAACATAAGAGAACCTACGCCATATGGTTTGGGGAGGAATAAAATAAGTACCAGGTGTATAAAGCACTGGCACTTACTGACCACTGCACACATGCTGGCTACTTTCACTTTTTTTGCTTTAGTAGAGTAGGGACAACTTTTAATCATTCAAAGACCTATCTGCTAATACGTTCACTTAGAACCTTTTAGAATATAGGTCAGAGAACCCTTGTTACAGGGGTAACAATGAACACTTCCATCAAATTCATAATGATTTTTCTTAGAGGAGGATAAGTCCATTAAGTTCTCCACCTACCTCTGTGCAAAGAAGAGTGTTGGCTCCCAGCTCTGCTGCTGACCAGAGGGGCAGCATTGGACAGAGCAGGTCTCTCATTCTGTTTCCTAGTCTATAAATGGGGGCTCAGATAAAACTGCCTCCTTGTAATGCCATGCTGAGGGTCAAATCCGAAGTTGCCTCTAGAGCACTTTCTGTCATGTCTGGAATACAAATGTCAAATATTAATAGTATTAATAGCATTCTCATTATTAAAATATTTCCCTTCAATCAATGCCTCGATCAAGAGACACATGTTAGGCAAAGCTGTCTCCAAATACCTATATTGAATCCTGATTCTTCGAATGTTCACTTACTTGATGTTTCATAGAGCTGGGTCCCTTATTATTTATTTACAGAGATCCTGTGGTAATAAATGCATTGTTTCTTTATCTTAAAAGCATTAGAATCTAATCCTCTTAAAGAAAAACCCCGTAAAGTAGGACATTAAACAGACTGAAGGTGCCAAGAAAGTACCTGTGGATTGTTTTTTCTATTTGACAAGACTTTTTCATGGATCTGTGTTGTGTACGGAAAATAACAACAACAACAATAATAAAAATAACAGGTACGTTTGAGTGCTTGCTATGTGCCTGGGATCTCACAATCCCTTCAGTTCCCTGAAGTTGGTATGTGTATCAGTTATATTTTTCTGCCTCAAAACTTAATGTCTTAGGCCAAAAATACCTGATTTTTTAAACCCTTTTTGGGAATTTATTGTTAAGACCAGACGTAGCCTGGACTTATGCAAGCAGCTGCATTTAGCTTTCAGGTTGGTGACGGGGTGGGCTCAGCCAGAAGAGCTAGGAGCTGTTTCTCTCTTTCCAGAATGTCTTTCCTGACAAACTTCACAGAATGCACCACCCTCACCCCCTTGGACAAGCTTACATCATGTCTGTTGTTTTCTGTTTGCTTGTTTCATGTGTTTTGATGTCCATTGGCCAAAGGAAGTTTCAATGTTGAAGAGGAATTCACCCAAAAGGAGTGATACATCAGGGTTACTCTTACAGAAATCTACCAAGTGCATAATCTCTTTTTGACACAAAGGGAAGCCACAGTGTATAGCATTAACTTGCCTGGTTCTTACAGCGAGTGTGTGATAGCAGCAGAATTTTATCCCAACATAGTTCATTTCATTTTCTTCTTAGTTCTAGTAAGCTGGTAAAATCAATTAGGATTTTTTTTTTTTTCTGCAATAGTTCCCCCTTATCCTAGGGCCGTAGTTGGCAAACTGCGGCTCGCGAGCCACATGCGGCTCTTTGGCCCCTTGAGTGTGACTCTTCCTAAGCCTTAGGAGTACCCTAATTAAATTAATAACAATGTACCTACTTATATAGTTTAAGTTTAAAAAATTTGGCTCTCAAAAGAAATTTCAATAGTTGTACTGTTGATATTTGTCTCTGTTGACTAATGAGTTTGCCGACCACTGTTAGGGGGATATGTTCTAAGACCCTCAGTGGATGCCTGAAAATGCAGATAGTACCAAATGTTATATATGGTATGTTTCCATATATGGTATGATATGATATGCACTTATCTATGATAAATTTTAAATTAGGCACAGTGAGAGATTAATAGCAATAACTAATAATAAAATATAATAATTATAACAGTATACTCAAATAAAAAGTTAGGTGAATGGCTTTGGGGTTATTATTGAGTAAGGGAAGAGTTACTTTAGCACAAATACTGAGGTAACTGAGACAGTGGATCTGATCACCCAGACAGCTACTAAGTGACTAACGGGTGGGGAGCATCTACAGCACGTAGTAAGGAATGATTCACATCCCAGGCTGAACAGAGTGGGAATGTGAGAGATTTCATCACACTACTCAGAATGGTGCACAATTAAAAACCTATGGATTGCTTATTTCTGGAATTTTTTTATTTAATATTTTCAGACTGCAGTTGACCAGGGATCAACTAAATACAGGGGTAACAAACTGCAGAAAACAAAACAGCTGAAGGGGTGGAGTAAGGAGTTCGGGGCTACAGGATTAGAATTTTGGTTGGGTGAAGTCAACAAAATCAGATAAACCCACAACTTGACTGTCCATTGTGCCTCTCACATTAATTACATATATAAAAGATGGTGTGTCACAGGTGGTGGGTTTGCTCCTCAAAGTCACTCAACTCACTGATGGGAAAGATAATTCTAAGCCTCCTTTGCAGCTGGGCATTGTCATGGGACAAAGTTCCTACCTTCTTGATAGATTTTTAAGTGCATAATTCAGTACTCTTAACAATGGGCCCAATGTTATTCAGCTGACCTCCAGAACTCATTCATCTTGCACAACTGAAACTTTATACCCATTGAACAACAATCTTCCCCTTTTGTAAAACTGGAACATGGAGCTGCCTGCAGAGGCCGCAGGCATGCTCAAACCATGATTATAAAAACTGTAAAGCAGGGATTATGGATCAGAAAAGAGAGAAGGAAATTAGATCCTTAAAGATGTTCATAAGAAGCTGCATTAGCTCCCAATCCTCCTCAATACCTATTTTTATGTGAGCTAAATATAAGCTCAATCACAAATACTGCTTTGGATTGCCCTTGCCGTACCTTGCAGCTGAATGTAACCCCAAATACAGAAAAGATAACGAGAGTCATTTCAAAAGAACGAAGTTGACATTCTGGAAGTTTTTCAAGCAATCTAGTAAGTAAACGACCCAACAGTCTGAGCAAAACTTTTATAACATCAACTGTCTCATTCATTTTGGCAATGTGGATTCTGTCTTGCTGAGGAAGGAGGCAGTTGCCAGAATTACTGAGATAATTAAGTCGCGGCTGTCCTCCCCTGTGGTTTTGAGACCCTGCCAATGGCATCGTCAGGTGGGGCTCAGCCACATTACATGGTCACGCTAGAGACGGATTTTTTCCATACTGTAATTTAATGACATGGTGGCAGAACACTTTAAAATATATATGTGCAAGATTTATATAGAAACAGATAATATCATGAATAATAAATTTCTGAACACTACTATAGAATAATCAAAATGTCTCAAATTTATCATGTGAACTAAAAATGATTTTCACAATGTAATAGAAAGGGATTCATGATTCAATGACCTACATAAGTATGTTAAATTAAGCATGGGGTCATTGTAGGTTAAAGATTGAAACAAAAAATCATTTTGGATTATTTTATAACATATACACTCTTGCTATAAGAACAATTTTTAAAAGTGTGATCTCATGCTTTTACTTTCTAATCAAGTCCAGGGTACAGCCATTAATTGAAAATTTTGCCATTACATTAAATTGTGTGGCCTTGAGTGGAGAGTTCAGTTCCTTTTCTAAAAGTTATTTCATCTAGAGTGGGGCGGGGGGGGCGGGGGGGGAGAGGAAGAGGAACACTGTTAAAGTGGAAAGGAACCATTTCTGGTTCAATGATTATTTTCCCCTTTTTTACTAAGACGAGATTAAGTAATTACAAAGAAAGGGAAGAGGTAAAGAAAGAGATGTACCTCAGTCAAGTATCAGGGAATTTAATGATATTTTAATTTTATTGATAAAACACCATCTGTTCAAGAGAGCTGAAGTGGGACTTTTGTAGACTGTGGAGTCCAGGACCCCATTTCATGTTTATGTGCAAGTTGGAGGGCAGAACCATCTGGATCATTCCAGGAGAAAATAAATGACACTCTCAGAACTCCAAGTAGCCAGAGTTTTGTGCAGATTATCTCACTATTTCTTTGCCAATCCTGAAACCAACATAAAAACAAATGGTTCAGCACATCAGGTACAACTTGGCTAATCATCTCTCAGGCTGGTTAATCAATCAACAAATATTACTTTTATGGTGTGAGAAATGTATTTGGCTAGAACAAATTATTATTGTACCATCCATTGCTGGAGTCTTAACAACATAACTTCTAATCAAGGCCAGCAGCTAGGACTCACACACTGTAAAAATCCAGGGCACCGCCAAGCAGAGGGCAGGTGGTAACAGCATGGTATAGATTGCGTAGCTCCTGGCTGGTGCACCATACATGGCAGCTACCACAATGACCCTCCTCAATGATGAGCAAAGACTGCTTTCCTCAGCATCCCGTCCTCAGAGGCTAGAGCTGTGCCTGGCACTTGGCTCACTTCAGCACAAATTAACTAAAATAACTGAGTCTGATGGAGACATGTAGAGTGTAGCCACCAATAGGAAATCAAGGTAGAAAATACAGTTGGAAATATGAGTTCAAAATTTGAGACAGATCCTGCCCAAGGATGTTTATTTGGGAATTATTCCTATAAAGTGGGGGTTCTGGGACTTTGTTTTTAAAATAATACTGGCCAGGCTGGTAAGCCCTTAACAGCATTATCTCTTTTAAATTCAAATGAACTAGAGAGAGTCCCAGAAACTTGCTAAGGCCTCAGAGCACCTAGAAGGACAGGTGGGAGGGGTTGGGGGGAATGGAAGCTGGGGGCAGAGGGAGATGTGAACTCCACTTGGGCATATGGGCACCAGGACAATGCTCTTGATCATAATCTAATCTATGCTGCTTTACAGACAGACCCTGAGAACACAGAGGAAAAAACACCAGGACACCCGCTGGCTCCTGAGTATGACCTGGGCCCCTCCCTGACTTGTATTCTGAGGAACTGGCAAGGGTGCACCAGCCTCTTTCTGGGCTCTGCTTTGAAATTCCCTTCTCAAGAAGTTTTAAATATGTCTATTTATCTCTTTGTGTTTGAATAAACTTTTATATGAAAGCAGATCAAAGTAGAGTTGTCTGATTTATCAACTAGATAAATGAGGGGTGGGGAAGTGGGAGGGGCAGTGTCCCACACACCCTGTTGTCATCTTCCCTGGGGACAACCTCTGCAAATTCTCAGGTTCCAGATACAGGACTGTAACATTGTGATTTGTTAGCAAGAAAGGAGAGAAATGCCATGTGACAAGTCTATTCTGGGCCCTGAACTATTTGAAATTGCCCCACTACCACCCCACAACATAGTATTTCAAAGTGAAGTTCATTGGCAGAATTAACTGCAAAGCATAGAGATCAGCTTCTAAATAAAAGTAGAGTGCCATGGATTTCCAGAGACTGAAAATTCCAACGGCCTTTTAGCAGGAAGGTGGGGAAAGGGAAGAGCCACTAATAAAAATTCTTGTTATGGACATTCTGCAACAAGATCTCTGTCCCATTGCAGACTTTCGGAGTTGCTTTTCCAGGAGTGGTGGCAGGCTTTGCTATGACCCAACAGGACACTTTTGCAAAGTGCTTTTGGCTGATGTTCTGGAATGTAGTTTGTGGCTGTTCAATGAATTCTTCCCTCTGAGCAAACAAACTGGTCTAGAGGTGATAGCACATGGCCACTTATCCCCTTTAGCAGCTCCAACCAAGCCAGCTGCCCGACTCAAACAGAAAAGGCTGAGTTATTTTTAAACGTGCTCAGTTTAACGTGTCACAATTTGTGATTTCCTAACAACAAAAAGAATTGTACAACAGTTAACACTACAGGGGAATTCAGAAGAAGGCATAGCAAGGAGGGAAAAAACGGAGGGCAATGCATACATTACGAATGAATGCAAACAATGAAACCCTATTTAGAGGAGGAGCTTATTTCCATTTTGTCAAGTCCTAGTAAAATCTAGTTTAAGAAGAAAAGAATTCTGACTTTTGATGATGTTAGAGGAATGCACTGATGTAATTTTTTTTTCCCAACTGGCTTCTTGTATTTTTTAAAATAAGCATACTCTAAATTATATTTGAGAAATGTGTTTATAAGACAGCCTGATAGGAGATACCAGATTACAGCAAGTCAGGGAGGCAGAGGTTTCTCCATTTCCCATGATGGTAATGCCTGCTGAGTCAGTTTAAGTCAACATGACATGGCTGGAAATCCCATGGCCCCACACAGCTGGGTCATCCATAGATATGGAGGGGTATCCAGCACTCCCCACAGATGTAGAGCTAACAGCTACAGCCTCACTAGTAAAACTTTACACACTGATTCCACATTTCAATTAATTGGAAAATGTCCATCCTCTTTATACTTCATTATGCAACACGAGCTCCTACTTCTGAATAGCATCTGAAATCAGCAATTCTCACATAGTTAAGGGGGGAAAAGGGAGACCTGGCTTTTAAAGCCAGACATTATTTCATAATAAAATTTGCTTTTAAATAGATCTAGTAACTGACAAGTTAGTGTTACAGGTCAGCCTTGCTTTAAAAACACTCACCATGTATGACCTGAAGGAAACATTATTTACCTGTGAGTTAGTAATTTCTTGGACAATGCCTTTCATCTATAAATGAGGAAATGAGTCAGCTTTACTAATTGTTACTTCATCATTGGCATTTAAAGGAGGTGGACATTTTGTTACTCATAGAAGCCTGGATTACCAAGCATACAGGTCACTTTGAATACCTCTTCTTCAAACAACTACAGGTTCTGTTGTCAAAGATCTTAACAGTCTCTCTGACTGGCAAAGAGCCCAGCTGGTCACAAGATTGCATGACTCACTGCAACTGCTCACCTTTAGCTAAACACAGGCTAAAGGAACAAAATCAGCTCCATGACATCACCTCTTCTCTATGTATCTTTAACATAGTTTAGATACAGAGGTTGTTGAGTAAGAAGGACGTGAGCTTTCCAATGAGAAGAATGTGTCTGAAATACTTAGGAAAGAAAACATTTCAGGGTTATGTTAGAATGCAAACACCAGACCTGCCCAAGGAATTCAGGGTGTGTGGTCTTTGCTGATACAAAGTATCCCAAATGGTTTTAAGACCTATAAACTAGTCACCAGGGTTAGTCAAAGTTTAACTCAATTGAAATATTTTGGGCTTAAGTAACTATTAAGAATGTTGAGTTTCAGAACAGATTGAGGTTTCTCATCCACATTTGTTTAAACCTATGAAAATTATGTGCAAAGAGATCCTAAACATTTTTCAAAATCAAGGGAAATATATTCAGTGTTTATACTTAAGAGGTGGAAATTATCAGTCACTTTTTATCTTTTCATTCTTTTGCATTCATTTAATGAGTAAGCATTGCTTTGATAGTGAAAAAAATTAAGTGGAAAGTAATGTTTCAAATTTCCTCAGAGTTGGCTGCATATGATGAAAAACACAAAAGCCAAAGAACAGAGTAAGTACATTGACAGCTACCTTGAATCTGTGCTGATACCTTCCATTATAATGTCAGTAAAACTTCATGACCCAAAATGAGATCACTGGTTACCCAACTACCTTATTGGTCCCAAGAGAGCAAGTGTGGAAGGGTTTCCCATATTCATCCGTTGTTGTAATGCTAGCAGCAAATGCTTCTAAGAAGCGTAATCACTCATTTGAATAAAGCCCAGCCAAGATGAAGAAAGTGTTTTTTAATTGAGCTGACAATACCACTTCCTCGGAATGGGATGACTTGAGTTGGAAAATTGGAAAATGGAGCAGGGTAGGGAACATGGCATTTAGAAACAGTTTGTTATGTGAGAAGTTATGTTTCTTTCAATTTTGGCAAATCATTGTTTAACTTCCCTTCTTCAACATTGCCTATTTGTTTCTGGAAGGTCCCAAGAAACATAGAAGTTTTATCAGACCCCAAAGCAGAAGTCAAGAATTTGTAATGAGATGGCATACCCTGCTCTCTCACCCCTACTACATGTAGCTTGCTTTTGAAGAAATTTGCTTCTATATCCATTGTCTAACTTTGTTCCATAAAAGTTGTGGGACAAAAATCATGTATTTCTGTCAATTGAAATATCACCTAAGTGAAAACTCTTCAAACTCTATTCTCCCAATCAAATGGAGTTCTGATTTGCCTTTGACAACCTACCATCACATCTGTGTGCTCCTTGAGGTGTGTGCCTCCTTGATGTATGTAAGAGCAGACATGATATCTGCTCTTAACTTTCATCTGTCACCCCCACCCCTGTCCCCTGGAACAGTTTTGATCATTTTAATTTGAATAATTACTAGAAGACATAGCATCACAGCCAAAGACTGGCATCAATAGAGGCCAGCACCATTTTACAGACAGCATGAAAAACAACATATGGATGGACCCCAAATAGTAATTATTAAATATGTCATTTGTTTCTCTGGCTGTGCTTCTAGACAGATTCCAATAGTTAATAACATTTTATAATAAAGACCTAATTTAGATCACTCTGAAAAACTGGAAAAATGGTGCCATAGCATTCTATATAAACTTATCATAGACTTGGAAAAAATTAGTTTTAAGGGATGAAAATGACAAATATGGTATATTTTCATCGTTAAAAATGTATCCATTACATAATAAAATCCACCCCCACCCCCCACCCCCGCCCCAAATCTAGTGATTTGGCATGTGCTATACAGAGTGTAAAAGGCCTCTATGGAATGACAGTCCTCTCCACCAGGTGCCAGTTGCTGTTGGAGACTCCACTGCCTCTTTGGGCTGCTTCCCCTCTGTCACGTAGACAATGTACTCCATCCTCACTGCTCCAAAGTCAGCTGTGTACACAGCGTGTCTTTATCTTCAAGGAAACAGGTGATAAACTCATTCAAACTAAAGTATGTGGACTGTTACCTCTCCCAAGGGCATTAACATATTAAATAGGGGATGGAGACAACAAACAAGTGATCATTCTAAATGGAGGCAGGAAGGTCCTTCCTCAGCCCTAACTCTGGGAGCTTAACCAGAGTTAGGCAGCTTCTTCTGCTGCTTGAACAATCACATTTTTTTCATGTCAAAATATAATTAATAATCTGACCAATGATTTTTCAGATTAATTTTATATAGAGATGAAATGTCTTTCACAATTATAAAATTTAAATTATAGGTAGTATGCATTCAATAATTTTCTTCCACTAAATGGAGTACACTTGTGGAAATCAGTTATCTCATGAAAAACAAAAAATTCCTAATGGCCATGCTGATCAGTAAAACTGGATGTCCAAGGAAAGGGACTATGATCCTCGCCATCAATGAGGGCATTCTTCTGGCTTTATTGCCTCTCAATATACAATACTTCAAACAATCCTAACCGACATTCTCCCTGGTTTTAGGGCAAATTTCACTCTCTTCCATAACTATTTCCACCAGTCTTTCCTTTGATAAGTGCTAATATTTCTAATTATTGAATATATTATATATGTGATATTGAATATCTTATTCAAATTTTATTTATTACATAAATGAAAGCAAAATGTTGAAATATATGTAAGGCTATGCTTTTAGTTGACATTTTGGGTCATTCTCAACGTGTTTGGCATATCAATTACATGAATGAGTGAAAACTGAAAAAACAAAAGACAGAAAGGACTAAGAAAAAATAAGTAAAAAGAAAGATTAATCACTGCAGAGAATGCTAAACTTTCCATAAATTAAATCCTTAATCTATTCCATAAAAGATACTGCTATGGTTTAATTCATTTCTACTCATTAAGAAACAGTAAAGCAGAGGACAATGAGAAAGAATGGGGGTGCAGAGATGCTACATGCCACGTGCATAAGCAAAACTTTAATTTAGTGAGTTTAAGAGAAATATCCTTAAATGACTTGTAACTCCCAATACTTAAGAATACTTCACATATAAGTACTCTGATTAAAGAATTGAAAAATCTGATTTGATATACTCAGACCATGATTCAAATTACATGGAAAATCAAATATTGTAGAGTGGATATTAATTCTTCTCTGCATAAACTTATAAAATGAAACACCCACTTCTTTCCATATTTATTAGATCTAAATTAAGTTAAAGTCTTTCTGTGATATGAAAAGTTAGGTGAGTACATAAAGAAATCTATCTCATAAGCATTATTTTATTAGAAAACTGGAGGCACAGTGCATGAAATGTGTGCACTGGAAGGGGTGTCCCTCAGCCCAGCATGCACCCTGTCCAATCTGGGACCCCTCAGAGGATGTCTGACTACAGGACAGGGCCTAAACCAGCATTCGGACATCCTTCTCACAATCCGGGACTGCCAGCTCCTAACCGCTCACCTGCCTGCCTGTCTGATTGCCCCTAACCGCTTCTGCCTGCCAGCCTGCTCACCCCCCAACTGCCCTCCCCTGCTGGCCATCTTGTGGTGGCCATCTTGTGATGACGTGAGGGCATCTTATGAGTGCACAAGGGCCACCTAGCCTTTCATTAGTATAGATGAACTTAAAAGAGTAAACACTGGCAGTAGCATTTACTATATTCAAAAGCCATACTAATTAACACAGGTTCAGAGCACCAAACAAGATATTGTAGCCTGTAGGGAATAAGAAGTTTTGATAAGGATGAAAATATTGTCGTAAAATGGTCAGATTACTATGTTTCTAAGGAATACCTGAATATTAAAATGCTTGCAAGGATGGCAGGGAGATAAACATGCTTAATGATCATTTATATAGTGTTTGAAACATTATCTCAAATGTATTTCTATTTCAGGACTTATGAGTTTTACTAATTTCCAATAAAAAAATAACATCTGATAATTCAACATTTTGTAAGCCAGACATTTCAGTAATTGGTTACTTGACATATCTAAAATTATCCTCACAACCCCAGTAATTCAATAACCCTAGCTAGCTCAGTAGTCAGACAAAATGGATAATTTTAGAGTGTTGATTCTTCTAATGAATGTTTATTAATCTAGATATGTCTCAAGAAGTGAAAGAGAAAAAAAATTCTAAAACTAAATAAATCTCAAGGGATTAACTAGACAATAAAGTGTATTAAAATTTCTGAATAAAACAGTTATTTCACTATTGCATACTTAATAAATCTGCCTAGTGTACTAATTCCACTTTAAACACACACACACACACACACACACACACACATCAAAGAAGCAATAAAAAAAGCAGATGTTTTTTAAATGACATGGAAATATTTTCCTACACCCTTAGATGTTATGCAGCTTCAATTCAGTGACCACATTGAATGAAAATACCCAGACGTATCCAAAGTCATTCTAAGAAGACAATATGTGCAAACATTTAAAATGTGAGTTCTGTAACACTTTCAATGAAATCATCTAGGACACTTGTAAAAAAGGAGATTTCTGGGTCTCTCCCCAAAACTTCGTCAAGGATATCTCTGTGTGCATCTTAAGCATCTCCCAGCTGACTGGGAATTTGAGAACCACTGCAATGGAGTTACATTTGTTATCTCCTGTCTTTTTGATAATTGCTGTTCTAATTGGAGAAAGATGAATCTCACTGTAGTTTTAATTTCTCAGCCACTCATTTGTTTCTGTCTGAAGTGGACCCAGATCTGGCCTGATCTGCAAATACTCTTTTTCATCTTTATTGAATAGTCTTCTAATTTAGGCATATGTTCTAGTCAGTTTCTCAATTTTTATATGAACACATAACGTTGCCCAACATTTTGATTAATATAAAAGTAAACAGGGTTCTTAATTGCAAAAGAAAATTTGCACATACTAATAGTGCCAGACTAGAGGCCCAGTGCATGAATTTGTGCATGGGTAGGGTCCCTCGGGGTGACCTGCAGGGATGCGGCCCTAGCTCGCACCCTCAGCCTCACAGCCCCACAGTCCTGCTGGCACCCCACCATGACCTGGCATCACCCCCTCACCTGCTCCACCATTCTGCCTGCAGGGCAATCAACCAGGCCCTGACCCCCACCCAGCTCCCCCAGTGCCTGGGAATTGGGCAACGGTTCATCCTCTGCTGCTGCTGCTGCTAATTGCCATCTGCAGGGAGATCAGTAGGGTGATCCAGCCCCCGCTTGCACTCATCTTGGCCTGGCACCACCCATTCACCTGCTCCACCATCTTGCTGTGATCCCGCTCTCCTGGGGCCAATCGGAGCTGGCAGCACCACCACTGCCACCCACCGCCAACACCGCATCGCCGATGCCCGCTATGTTCCACGCCTCTCCCTGGTGGTCAGCACACATCACAGGGAGCAGTCAAACTCCTGGTTGAACAATTTGCATATTAGGCTTTTATTATAT
>NW_006286673.1:919665-941387 GCF_000327345.1 Myotis davidii
CCTGGAAAATAAAATATGGGATATTACTACAGTGAAAACCACGCAGCAGTGCAAATGCAACAATACTCAACAACATGGGTAAATATCAGAAACATAACATTGACCAGATAAAGCAATAAACAGAAGACTACAAATATACTAATGCCATTTAGATGTAGTTAAAAAACTTACAAAAGTAAATAATATATTTTTATATGTAAATAATATATGGTGGGTGTAAACTAAAAATATACAGCTGAACAAATAATTAGCACTTTGGTGAGTATAAAGGGGCATGCTATCAGAGAAGGGTATGAAGTCAATGTTCTAGTTTTTAGGATGTATAGGGAGATTTTTTGTTAGTATCTTTATACCTTTCATATATCACATAAATAGGTTTATGTATAAAATGTATGCATATATGTAATTTATTATAATAAAAAACAAATCCAAGGCAGCCTCATAAGATCTCTACCACAAGGAATAGGAGGGTGTATTGGAAACATCACTTTCGGGGAGCATATTGGAGCTGCAACTGACAGGTCTTTGAACCAGGAAGTTAGTTATTTGACAGCAATGAGTTTGTTTTAAACTTTTTATCTCTTGGAATGAAGCTTATTTCTTCCTTGTTCTAATCAAAAGGAAGTTCAGAATCCAATTTGTGGTCCATCACAGTAGACTGAGTAGGACCATATTCTGTGTCACACTGACCTGACTCTCTGTTGGATTCTCATGATCTTCCTTAATGCTAATATATTTGACCCCACCAAATAATCACCTCTCTGGAAACAACCTCAGTGTCTACTCTTCACCACTCCACTGTCCCCTTTGCCTCCTCCTGCCCCTCCCCTGCCTTCTCTCCTTAAGGGTGAATTGTGTCAGAAGGATATGGGATTGTTGTCAGACACATAGCCAGCAGCCTGCTGCCTGCTATATAAGGGTGGCCTCGCCTAAGTTTAATTCAGATGGGATAAGCAATAAGCTTCCAATGTTTCTAACACTCATTAAACTGCTTTTGCTGGTAGCATTTTTATTTTTCCTGTACTTTTCTAAAATGTTAGTCTTGTTATTCTATCTCTGTTTATAATCCTACAGAGCCCCCTCCCCCACTCCTAAGTCACATCCAAGATACAGCCAGGTCTTTCTTAGTGGATCAACCACAAGTTACATTTCCAGTCCCATTGTGGGCCATCTTCCTTCCTCCTGGCCTGGGGTTGAGTGCCAGCAATAATAAAGCATACAGATCCCACCACTCCCCCCTGGACAGCTCCATACACTGCCCTCCCCTCCTCAGAGGCCTTAGTGTCTCCCTAGGAAGTGCCACCACAATATCCCTCCACCAGCAGAGGCAGTTACTCTCAGGTCTGCACACCCCCCAGTACCAGCTAAGTATCTTTACTCCAGCCCTCTGTGCATTGTGTTAACACCTACAGTTTACATTTCACCCCTCCTGGACTAATCTTACTTTGTATTTCAAATGGTCAGGCACACACAATCATGTGAGTGAAGGAATACATTAAAATGTATATATTTGTGGCATTTTAATTGTCTCTGCCCATTAGAGTTAATACTGACAAAGTTGACATAATAATGCTGTTTAAGCATTTAAAATATACTAGAAGCCCTGTGTACTCTTAGACTGACGTCACCATCACATTCAGTCTAATGGACACTATGTGGCATCTCACTTTTCTAAGTGACCTAATAATGAGCGAGGAAGGTTTAGGTTGCAGTGGATTTATAAGGAATGATTTCTGAAGTAGGTAAATGAAGGAATGGCTCTGATCCAAGAGGACAAAGGAATCCTTCTAGAAGAGAAGTCTCCTCAGAACTGGGCCTTGGATGAATTCCATTTGTCCGAGAGGATGGATTATTTGGGGACCTAAAAGGACCTGTATGGTTCTGCTGTCTGTGAGCTAGAGGACCACAGAAAATTCCCAGACAACCGCTGAGGTAGGAGAAATGTCAAGAAACCACTGTAGGGCACAATTAAACAAATAAGCATGATTGAGATCACTCACAAGTGTTAGAACGATACCATCGGTCACAAAATCTTTAAAAAATGAAGCAGGTATGTTATGTAAAATTGTTCAAGGGATTACATTTAAATTTATTTTTAAATCATCCTGGATAATTTTGACACTGTGAGTTTATTGTTATATAATTATTATCAATATTATCAGGGGGTAAATAGCAAGCACACATGTATACAGGAATTACTGTATAACAGGCACTGTTCTAATTGTTTTAAATAGATTAACTTACTTTATCCTTGCACAAACCCTATGAAGTAAGTACCATATCTTGAATAAGTAAACCGAGGCACACAGAGATGAGGCAGGAATCAAAAACAAATTTCTTGCCCGGCCAACGTGTCTTAGTGATTGAGCATCGACCTATGAACCAGGCAGCCAAGGTACCATATTCCCGGTCAGGGAACATACCCGGATTGTGGCCCGATCCACATTGTGGAGTGTGCAAGAGGAACCCAATCAATGATCCTCTCTCATCATTGATGTTTCCATCTCTCTCTCTCTCTCCCTTCCTCTCTGAAATCAATAAAAAAATATATATTTTAAAAGAAACAAATTTCTTGGCTTGAGGTTCCTTTTTTACTCCTTTGGGGAATGGTGACTATCAGTGAACAGTAGAAATACAGTAGTTGAAATTGGCAGCTGAAGTTCATTTAACTTTACTTGGCTAAAGCAGGATTGGTGGCCTGTCATACAGTGAATGTGGTAAAAGAAAACCTGATCAAAATGTTCAATTCTATGTTAGATTGAAGCATATGCATCTGTATGTGCATTATCTTGTCAGGGGAGGGAAAGAATACCAAATCATTTAGGTTGACCATTAAAGAAAATATGAACAATAACATTAACTGCAGTGCTTTGACATTGGTAGATTTGAACTGCCATCTCTGAGGGCTCAGGGGAAATGGCCTCATCTATTTACAGCCAGATTTTGTTCCAGAGATAAATTGGCTTCTCTATGCATGTAAGATACCATGCAAATGTGAGTCTAATTTCCTTGTCGATATAAATGTTATGAAACTGATACATCAGTTCCTGACTGGTCCCAATAAGATTAAGGAGCTATTTGAGAGTGGCATTTTGTTATTCATAAACTATTATCACTAATTTCAAGAGCATAGAAAAACTTGATGAATTGTGTGGCTTTAATTTTCAATGTTATATAGTTAAACCCAGAAAATGTAGAAATGCCAGTTCCCAAGAAGCTAAGATTGAAAACATTTCTACCTTTACACAATAAAAACACAGTAAAATATAGGGGATGATTCTAATTTCAATCTATCCCTATGTGAATTCTTTATAATAAACTGTAGATATAGATACAAATATCAATATAGGTGCCTCAAGAAATAGTTTTCTAGAAGGTGTTTGGGTATAGTGGAAACACAAGGACAAAAATGAATGCCATACCATAGTTTACATAAATTGATAAGAAAAAGTTAGTACCATATTATAATCTACACAAATTGAAGAGCTTATAGCTGGTATGTTGAAAGTCTGTGATGTATATGTAAAAGTCTATAAGTCACTTTCCTTTGAAGACCTAGTGAGGTCCACCATGTATACTAAACCCGATGCTTAACAGAGCATCTGTTAAGTCCTACAGGCAGTCTTGCCCCAGTGGCTGCCCAGCCACTGTTCTTTTTTAACCAACTTTGATTATTTAAGGTACATGAAAATACAAAGCAATAACTCAGTAAAACTGAACCAGACTGCAGCAGTTGCCAGCCGAAAAGCCCTTTAAAGAAAACAGAGTCAAGTCTCCATGTGTATCAGATATTAACAGAGTAGCTTCTCTCTGCCCTATGGTCTTCAGTCAATAACTTGTAAACTTGCTTTTCTGATTGCAATTGTCTATAGAATTGGTTCTTACTGCAAATGGTCAATATGACTTCTGCCTACCTTTAATAATTAGCTAATTAATTGACTACAGTTGTCTCCCCTTTTCCATGGGGATACATTTCAAGACCCCCAGTGGATAACTGAAGCCTCAAATAATACTAAACCCTGTGTAAACTGTGCTTTTTTCCTGTACATACATACCTATGTTAGAGTTTAAAATTAGGCACAGGAAGACATTAACAGCAATAGCTAATAAGATAGCACAATGATAACAATACTAGGGGCCCAGGGCATGAATTTGTGCACCTTAAAAGGAACTGCGGGCCATGAGGCTGCAGTATGCACACGGGTGGGTCTCAGAAAAGCAAGTTTACAAGTTATTGAATGAAGACCATCCCTTGCGCCCCCACTCAGCCCCTTGTGCCGTGGCCCCTGGTCCCCTGTCTGCTGACAGACCCACTCCCATGCGCAGCTTCCATGTGCTTGCTGACAGCACCAGCCCCACTCACACCCGCTGAAGACATGGAGGGATTGGGGCCAGCTCCACCTCCCCCTCAGGAGCAGGGGGAGGTGGAGAAGCCCTGAGGGGTAATTGGGGCCAGCAGCCACAGCTTGCCCCCACTGATAGTGCTGAGTGATTGGGGCCATCACCAGGTGTTGGCAGTGGGTGCAAGCAGCAGCTCCGGTGCCAGCAGTGGGTGTGAATGGGGCTGGCGCTAGTAGCAGGTGCGAGCACTGGGTGGGGCCGCGGTGTGCGGAAGCAAAGAATTTTTAGTAAGCACCAGCGACCAGCTCCCCGCCTTGGTCTGGTGCCCCCCATTCACCTGCTCCACCATCCCACCACAGCTGATGCCGCCATGTTCCACACACACACCCTGGTGGTCAGTGCAGGTCATAGCAACCGGTTGTTCAGTTGTTCCGCTGTTCAGTGTATTTGCATATTAGCCTTTTATTATATAGGACTAGAGGCCTGTTTCAGGGAGATTCCTGCAAGAATAGGGTTTCCTCGGGCTTATTCCTGCAAGAATAGGGCTTCCTGAGACCACAGCGAAGCAGAGAAGGAAGCGAAGCCCAACAAGGTGGGCTTCGCTCTCTTCTCCGCTGCCTCGCTCCCTCCCTTCTCCGCTGCTTTGCTTCCTCACCGGTTAATTTTCATATTGCGCTGATCCCCCAGATAGCATCGTGCCCTGCCGGCCCCACCTCGCTGGGTCACAGGTCCGGGGCCCAGGTCCTGCAGGCAGTATGCAAATTAGCCACCATATTTGTTGGCGGTTAATTTTCATATTGCGCTGATTATCCAATGGGAGGTGTAGCGAAGGTACGGTCAATTACCATGTTTGTCTATTATTAAATAGAATACTATAATAAAAATTATTTGAATGTGGCCTCTCTCAAAATATCTTATTATACTGTACCAAAGGGATGACTCACATCCCAGGTGAGAGAGGGACAGTGATAGATTTCATCACACTACTTAGAATAACATGTAATTTAAAGTGTGTAAATTACTTATTTCTGGAATTTCCCGCTTAATATTTTTGGGCCTTAGTTGACAGAAGATAACTGAAACCACAGAAAGTGAAACCATGGATAAGGGAGGAGCTACCATAGTTTCATTTTAACTAAAATTAGCCTCTATGGTAAAGGCTAATATGCAAATAAACCGAACAGTGGAACGGCCGGTCGCTATGCTGCACACTGAACACTCAGGGGCAGATGCTCAATGCAGTAGCTGCCCTCTGGTAGTCAGTGTGCTTCCCACTGCTCAGCCAGAAGCCAAGCTCAAGTCTGGCAAGCACAACGGCAGTAGTGGGAGCCTCTCCCGCCTCCACAGCAGTGCTAAGAATGTCCGAATGATGGCTTAGACTCACTAAGCCATCAGTCGGACATCCCCTGAGTGCTCCCTGACTGCAAGAGGGTACAGGCTGGGTTGAGGGACCCTCCCACCCCAACCAAGTGCATGATTTTAATGCACCGGGCCTCTAGTGATTCAATAACTAAACAATATTAAAAATGACTTGAACAACCAGTTTCATTTAAAAATAACTATTTTTATGTACTGAAGGAATGAGAAGGAAATTATTTCTTAAATTTGGTTCTCAGAACTTAAATGGTCACAGTTGCATCAATATAATTTTCAATCCCCTCATAGAGAAAAAAACTTGACAATTTAACATTGCTCAACAGATCAGTGTCGTTAGAGAGCTATTAATATTTATTAACACTTAAAAAATTAGTGCATTTATTAAGATATTTAATAAATAATTAAAAACTATTAATTCGAACATTTAAATTCACCTTTACAGTTATATAATTCATTAGAATAACTAACAAATATTCAGCTATACAAATTTTATACAATAAAATTTTATTAAGCAGATAAAGCAGTCACAAGAGGAAAAGAGGTAAGAAGTGTTATATCACAGGCAATCTTCCACTAAATATAGATATTTAAGACATATAAGATATTTAAGATATTTAAATATAGATATTTAGCTCCTTAAAGTTTAATTAATTAGAATATTTTTTAAAGAATAGTGTTTAATGCTTAATGGTGTGACTAATTCAAACAACTCCATACAGATTTAAACCAATGTTTACTGTTTCATTCTTGGCTACACCAGGCCCTCTTTTAAACTTTTTTGTCTTCATTCTCATTACAGACCATCAACTGATTCTTTTCAGTAGATTGAATTTAATCTTGTAGCAAGAGGGATTTTTTGAGGAGCCACACACTCAGGGATGATAAGACATGGCTTTAGAAATTGTCTTTTTACACATGAAAATTTGTTCAACATTATTAAATGAGTATCTACAAAAGCCTTCAGCTGAGCCAGATGCCATCCTTGTGTCCATCCATTCTCAAAACCTCACCTCCTGTGCATCCCACAGCATGATGGCCCCTGCAAACCTTGTGTTCACTTCAGGGCTACATGGAAATGGTCTGTCTCCAGCACTGAGAGATCTGTCCAGCCCGGGCCCTCTTCCACCATGCTTAAGCAGAAGCCTGCCTTTGGCTTAGACATCTAGTTTCTTTCCATTGAAGAGCTTTAACACTTATCTAATTTGATTAAAGTGGTGATTCACTAATACAACCAACATAATTACAGAAACAGCTAACAGTGAGAACTTATGGATCCCAGGCATGTGCATTTACATGGATTATTTAACAATAATCCTATGAGGTAGGTAGTCCTATCAGCCTCGTTTTAAGTTGGAAACTGGAGTTTAGGTGAATTATATCATGTGTCCTAGATTGCACAGCTATTAAGAGACAGAAATACAAGCTCTGCTAGGGAAGCCTGTTTCCAGGTCTTGTGAGGCAGGGCAGGGGTATTTGAGAGAACTGCCCGCTCTCCATCTTGGCCCACCACCCAACACACTGTGCTCAGTCTCAGAGGGAAGACCTCTGTCCTGACTTGGTTGTGAGAAAGCTAAAGATTTAATCTCCATCTGCAAGCTTGTGACCATCCAGCTCCTGTCAGGATTTGCTGGAATATCTTCCCAACTGCCCCATTATCTACAAACATTTATTTTTCTGCATCTGTAAAGATTTGCCTCCCCAAACAGGATGCCCAGAAAGTGTCTTCTCACTTATTCATAACTATCCAGCAACTATCTCTAGAAAAATATTTTCTTGATTTCAAGTCATGCTTTACACTATGATAAGCAGCTTAAAGAATAAAAAAGATGTAAACTAGACTCCAAGCTTAACAATATTTGCCAGTGCTTTAAGAAGAAAGACAGCAGGAGAAAGAGTTTTATATTTCAATGATAGTCAGAAATTTATGACATGTCTCAGCAACTTGGCAGCTGGTAAATAATTTTTATCTCTTTCACTTCATAAGCTGTTAAAATTTAATCAAATGAAAGGCTTGAATAAGAAGACATGATACATGGGTTTTGTCTTCATACTGAAGACTTTGTCTAAACATCGTCTAAAATCTAAGAGTTTCCATTTCTTCATTCATGAAATGAGAGTTATACCACCATTTACATCTTTACAGAGTGATTAATGAAGATGATTAGTTTGTATAGAAGTTACAAAGATATAAACACCTCCACTAAACTATTGTCAATAAAGAAAGGTTCTTCTTCCCCTTGTTTTTGAGGGAAGTGGCTGTATGGTCATTTTATTATAATTAAAAATTCATTACCATATTCCCATTTACTAAGTGGGCACTTGGCACATTTGCCAGACAGAACTTAGTGGTTTTGTTTCTATGGAATGCTTTGACTTTTCAACTGCACACAAGAAGTCTAAGCCTATCCTGAAGCATATGTTTAATTCAGGTTAAATTGGATATAAGAGCAAATGTGAGATATGATTTTTCTTCCTAGAATTCTTTCTGCAGTTACATAAATCCATGGCCGTATCATTAGGTGACCAATGAGAAGTGTGAAAATGGCACATTCTGAAATGGAAGGGTGCAGCTCTCAGTCATGATGATAGAGCTGCTGGCATTCATTCCTATGACTTCAGGAATCCAAAGAAATGGCTCTTTTGTAACCAAGGTAATTTCTCCATGTAAAAACAATACGTTGAAGGTATTTCATTAATGTAATGCGTAATGCTATTCCTAACATGTTGATGTGGATATTTAGAATATGGGGCATTATCTTCCTTTTGTCATCCAGGTCTGATGCTATGTTATAAATCATGTTGGTATAAATATAACAAAAGTAAAATTGATTTAAGTTTCCAATATAAAGCTGATCTTAAGCTGAATGAGCGCTTTTGCAATATAGAGTTGATCTTTCTAAACAAATGGAAAAAAAGAAAGCTATACATTTTTTTTCCCTAACTGCTGTTTATTTTGCCCTTCATCTCCTATTACAAATGGCAGTAAAATCAGCCAGAGTTCTACTGCAGAACACTATAAATAGCCCATTTTCAAATCTTTATTTAAAATGCAAATAAAATCTCTACCGATACAATTTTAAATAGTAAATTGCTTATAAATTTTGCTTGCATTTTGTAGAGAGAAGCTTTCCTTTTGTGGAGAGGGAGTTATTTGTACAGTACAAGTTCAAACAGTCCCCAGTCATTTTGAAAACAGATTAAAATCTAATCTCCCTACAGGAAAAATTGGTGACCTGATTCACACATTCTGCCATCTTTGTTTGGCTCACAGGCTGTTATCAGTTGTTGTTTTTTTTGAATTCTGCCACAGAATCTTCTGAACTACAGCCAAACTATAGACTTTCCAGTGAATGTATTGTTTACTTTTATAGTGTGTTGGGACCTGTTTTCTGGAACCCTCTGTTCATTGGCTCAGATGCTTATTTGAATGAATAATGGAAAACCAAATAATTGGCATATTAGTATTTTTCAAAATAGCTGATATTAGATTCCTGATCTAAACAACATGGATTTAGAGGTGATGTTTGGGCAGCTAGTCTGAAAGCCTTAATACAATTGGTTAAAACAAACAAAGAACTATTTGCCCTTTTTTATCACATAAGTTCTAAGCATTTTCTGCTGCCACTCACTCTATTGAATGGATTCCGTGTTTAGACATTGTGCTACAATTTTTCTTGTGCAGTTTCTAGCTTTGGATTTTATGCACATTTTATTCAAAGGAAATAGACTTGGAGAAGTCACATGACATGCCCAAGGTCATCCAGCATGTGAGGACCCCGGACTCAAACCAGCTCTCAATTCAAAGCCTTTAGAGAAGAAGTATGTCATCACTTCCTGATTTCCATGGAAGCTAATTCCAGGGGATGTTAAGAGATGTTATTTTCTTTAAGTATCCTTGGTCAACTAAATCTGGGAAACATTAAGTAAAATAATGTTTAGTAGAGTTTTCAACAGTAAGTACTCTTAGAGCCCTAACATATGCTAACCCCATCTGAATTTCCAAGAGAGGGACGATGTATAGAGTTCCCCAAACTTTCCTCCATGGATGGGGTTTACTTTGAGAAGCCTTCAAGACAGTCTTTGTAGAAGCACAATATCTTGGAAAGCCACACTCTAAAAAGTCCTGAAAGATTTTCATCTCCTCACAGAAACCCCACAGCCAAACTCCAGTGACTGCATTAATTCAACCACTTGAGGCTCTTCTGTTGAGTCAGGCTCTGTTTTAGGCACCAGGGACCAGAGCAAGGAAATGAGGCTGTCAGCCTGACAAGTCTGACGTTAAAGGCAGCTAGGAAAGTTAGGGCCCCCAGCAGGGAGAATGGAGGCAGAAAAGGCCCTGTCCCTAAAGGCTAGGTGGAGGAGAATCTGTGTGTCAGAAACACAGGAAACAAAGGAATCCGAAGCTCTAACCAAAAATCCCCATCTTTGGCTGAGCTCTCAGTCCAGAGGGCACTCAGGCAGGGAGACTAGGCTGGGAGCAGAGGGCAGAGACTAACTAGTAAACACAATGGCAGACATTCCAGAAACTTCCATGTGGGCATCCCCTGCTCAAAGGGACACATGGGGAGCTGCTTCAATTTTTTTTTTCTTTTTCAGGGAAAGATTATTGTTTTGTGTGCCCAGCCAAGTGAAGTAGAATTAAACTACTTTCTCCATGTGATGAGTTAGGAGCTATGGCTGTATGAAGGTCTGTGTCTGCTTCATTATCCAGAAGCCACTGTGCATTCTTTCAAAATATGTTCACCCTCTTTAGACTTCTAGTAAATATGAGCCTCTCCCCCATCAACCCCACTTTAAAACCTATATAAGTCAATTTGGGGATTTTATAAATAAAAACTGAACATTTGATGCCAGGTTTTGCAAATATGTCTTTCTTATTGGTACCTCTTGTGTCTTGACAATAATGTTGAGGAGTCGGTTTCTGAAGAGCTGACAAGGCTAATACTGAAGTCTCTTCCTCATTTCTGTTTCAATTCGGCCTGAGATTTAAAAGAGAAAGGAAAACTAGTACATTTAAAGTATGTCATTAAATCAGAGGCTAAAAGGCTCAGTATGGGTGTATGGGGATGTTTTGACAGGGGAACTCCTGAAGGAATGTTCTTTTCAGTTGCAGTATAAACAGCACCATTTACTGTTTGGCCTATTAATTGCTTTCTAAGTTATTTCAAAATAGGTTTTTATGAATGTTTATGAATTCATTCACTAGTCAAAGTGGAATATTAAGAGATCTATATCCTTACTTGCTGAATGAACATGGCTTCCTGTGTATCTATTGAAATTCAGGTAGTTATTCCAAAAGCTCAGGGAGTTGTGGGCCTAATGGTGGGTATGTTTGTTTGTTTTGGGGGGAAGCACATCGATGTTCAATTAGCATATTAAATAGCCTCCTTCTACCTCCTCCACCACCACACATGTGCATGCTCACATATTCACACACACCCTCACACATATACACATGTGCGCACACACACACGCCTGTGCATACAGACATGCATGCACACCCACACACATATCCACACGTATGCACACATGGAGACTTTCCTTTCCTGGTGGGAGGAGAGGAAATCATTTCACCTTCCTCCAGCCAACACTCATTTGGGTCCCTGCTCAGGGGCATGACCACCAGCTGTCAGACCCAGCTATGAAGGTCCTTGTCAGGACAGGCCTGGCCAGGAACGAGGAGCAGGGGTCAGTCATCAGATAAAGGGAGTTAGGAGCCCAGGTGAACCCTGGTGACCCCTGCATCTCCTCTCACCCAGACTCACAGGATCTTAACACGTGGAAACCTATCCTGGATTTATGAGAAGCTCTGTGTTGAGCAACTAAAAGCAACAGTAACTAAATCACAAGGCGACTTCCCTTACCCTGTGACCCTAAAGGTTAACTAAGGTCATTCAGACCCAGCCATGAGTTCTCCTCCAACTAGGGAAGGCCACACATTCCCTGGAAGGTGACTGAGCTCTTCCAGCCCATCTGATTCCTTATCCAAAAAAGGGGGATAACAGTAGCTCCTACCTGTCCAGCACCCCTGCCCCACCCATCTCCACTGGAAACCCTGCAGTGAGTCCAGGCCCTTCCACTCCCAATGTCCCTTTCCTGCCCACCTTTTAGCCTGCCCTGCCCCTTCCTTCTGCTGCCTCTGTTGTTATTGTCATAAAAATAGTAGCAGCTAGTTCCAAGCATTCTTTGATTTACCTTTCAGGGTCTTGTTAGAGCAGGAGCTATTGTCATAGGGCCTATGGGGTTTTATCTGTTTTGTCATAGGTTCTGTGAGATTCACTGCTGCAAAGAAGTGCTATCTGGAGCCATAGCTGGCCAGGTCCAGGGCACATAGTGGAGTCACTCAATCCTCAGAAATACTTTGAAAATGAGCCCATCACACGTTACTTGGACCCAGACCCTTGAAAGGGTTAGCCGCCCTCCAAAATAGTCTAGTTTCACAAGCAGTATTTTAAATTTCATTGATACTGAGATTTCCAAGTCTGAGATAACTGAGAGATATCTAAATAACCCCATTCAACCACTAAACTTCTAGGATACCATCTTAAATACTCCATGCTGCACCCAGCCCAGTCTCAGTCTACACTTCAACTTGAAAAACTGAAGGCCACTGAAGTTCACAAGGAAGCCCAGTGGGACCCACTAGGAGGAATGGAAGGAACTTCACAGCCAGTTTATTGATAACTAGAGATAAGAACTTAAGCCAGTCCCACCAGTCAATGGTCAACATATATGCCCAGCTAAAGCTACAGTCCACTAATGACCAAGTAATGGAGGGAGGCAGGGATGAAAGTCAAAACCAAGCCCCATGGCCCCTCCTTGCATGAGACAGTGTGTTCCTACAGCAAGCTCAGTGGTGAGCAAGCCAAATATGAGGTCTGCTATGTATAAATTACATATTTTTTAAAAAGTCAAGTTAAACCAGGACACAGTGTTTCCACATTTCAGCAGCACATTCTACACAGCACAGTAACACACGTGTAAGGACTTCAACCTCGTGGCCAACATCCTGGTGTGGACCAGGCTAATATTTGCTAACAGTTTGGGATCTCTGCCCTCTCTAAAACCCTGCATTCATTTCAAGGCCATTCATATAAATCTACATGCTTCCAATATTATTGAATCAGTGAATTTTTCTATTAATAATGATTCTATGCTTTTAAGGTGGGGTTTTTGTTTGTTTGTTTTGTTTTTAATTATTTTTATTGATTTAAGAGAGGAAGGGAGAGGTAAAGAGAGAGAGAAGCATCAATGATGAGAGAGAATAATTGATCGACTGCCTCCTGAATGCCCCAAACTGAGGATCAAGCCTGCAACCCAGACACGTGCCCTGACTGGGAACTGAACCATGACCTCCTGGTTCATAGGTTGGTGCTCAACCACTGACCAACACCGACTGAGCTATGCTTTTAAGTTTTTTAAGTGTCATCCTCTCTTAAGTACACTCTTCTCTTTGGATAATAGTAAAATGATTGGCAGCCATCTTCCTTCCCATCCGGAAGGCTGCTCCAGTTTGCAGGTCTTCTCCAACATCCATTCTGCATTATTCACTTTATTTTAGGTAAACTGAACTGTCCTAATGGAATCTGAGGTTAGATGTCTGCTGAAGTCAAATAGTTCAGACTAAACTCCAAGGTTTCTCATAATCCTGTGACATACACTCTGCAACCTTATCTCTCCCACAAGTAACAGACACCTTATTTTCAGAGCAGAGGCTCCCCATTACCTCTGGCTGGTGCATTCTGCTCCTGGGATTCTGGACATACCATGCCAGATGCAGGCAGAATCTCTGCTGGCCCTTTCACCTTAGGCCTAAATAAAGATCTATTCACTTACATTTCCTTCCTCCAGTTACTTTTTTGTTGCTTGGGGATCAAACACCAACATGGTAATAGAATCCAGCCTTAATGTCATCAATAATACAGTATATTTAAATTATTTTATAGCTTATTAATATATCTATGTGGCATGCATAAGCAATTCACCTAATATTTTTTATTAAGTAAAGCTTTTTTTCTTTAAATAAGACTCAGCCTCTATATCTACAAGTCTGTTGTCATGCAGACTAAATATTACACGTATAACTAAACAAAAGGAAAAAAATCCTAAACAAAAATGATTCGAGTTTTTAGCCAAAATATCTTTGGAGAGCTAGGAATAATCTACTGAAAATAGGATTGTGAAGAAGGGCTAGAGAATTGCCTAGCTGTATTTCAGACTCTTTCTGGAAATATTTTCACCTTTTCTGAATAATTATAGATTGTATTGTAATGGTGTTGAGGATTGTTGTAAAATTGACCCCAAAAATCTAAATAGATGACCATTTTGGATATTGTTGTTATATAGAATATTTAAATATAAAAAATTATGAGCGGGATCCCAGAACCACTAGATATTTTTATAAAGTCACTGGAAACCACTATGAGAAATAATAATATTAAGCATTCATTCAAAAAGTTTCTTTCTTAATATACTAAAGTAAAAATAATATGCCTTTTCATCAGATAATGCATAGTGACAAGTAGAATATAAATTTAAAAAAAATATTTATTTGTACTCTGTGCCACTCAGAGATAATTAGCACATAGAATAGTTCTGACTCCAAATCCTGCACTTCATTATCAAAGTGGCCCCAAGAAAGTTACCACCTTTCACCAAATTCTGCATTCTCTTCGGTCTTATAGAGACATTAATATCTCTTAAACATCCGCATGGTTCTTGGGATATATCATTGAGATAGAGTTTGAAAGCATCTTTATAAATTATTGTATTCTAACATGTCACACTCATCCTTAAAAACTTCACATCATACCTAGAAAAAAGAAATCAATGTTGAAAAGACTAACCAAAGTTATTTCCATTGAGATGTCAAGACTTTTCTAACATAAGTTAGTATCTCTGAAAATCAAATGGATTACAGACAAAAGTAAGTTCTTACTATGTGCTAGAACTCTCTATTGTGACCTAATTTCTCCCTCAACTATATGGCAGTCTTTTATCACCAGGATCTTTTTCTTTTCATCTAGACTTTCTTTCTCTTTGAAGATCATAAGGAGTAGCTTTCCTTGATCTAGTGCACATTCAACCAACTCTCTAATCAGTGTAACTGACAGTGCTTACATCATCACTTTGATAAACGGGGGAAGAATGGCTGAAATCCACAGAAACCAAGTCTGATTAAAATAAAAGAGCTTAGCATTCCTCTTCTTCAAACAGAGGCTCACACAAAAGAAATGTGTTATTCGGAAGAGAAGTAACATCCATCGTGCTCAGCTGCCAGGAAAAAGAATCAAATGCTGTATGTGTCTCTCCTACAACATGATATTATTCTTGTTCAAAATGTGATTTTTGCTGTGTTATCTTACCAATGCCACAGTTAAGGGTCTTATAGTTTTTACTTTGAACCGAAGAGTTGTGTTTATTTTAATTGGCCAATTGTAGATGAAGAAACAGAGTTGCTACTTAAGAGGTGACAAGAAATTGAGATAAGGTCACACCAGAAGCATGGTGCTACAGATAACTTCATATCATAGGCAGTGAAGACCTGATATGGTCAGAAAAAGACAATACTTTTTCGTTGTTTTTTTTTTGGGGGGGGGCATATATTTTCAGTTATTTTTAACAGTTTAAATATCTACCATCTCTGACTGCAAGTCCTAGAAACAGGCCCACTGTCGCCCTGAGCTGACAACTAGATGACACACATGGATTCCTCAGGAAGGGACATCATCCTTAGATACCTTCCGTGGGATTCATGAAGTGCATATATTTTGTAAAGTACAAAAAAATGCTGAAGACACTGCAAAATGGCAGAATTGGTTATCTTCCTAAACTTTATAAGGCAATGTCATGCTTTAGAAAAAGCACTGCAGTGATTTATCTGCATGTGAGTATTAGCTCATTTGTCTATGACTAATGTACCTCTGAGTGTGTACTTCCTGACTCCATGAATTCACACAAATTTCACTGGGAGCCTTCAAAAAGGAAGTTGATTAACAAAGGCATCGTGTCAGCATCCGTACTTTATAGTATTTGAATGTGTTGTTGGGGAATGTCCAAAAATTAGTTATGAGATAAACATCTTCATTTTACTTATTGAATGTATATTATAAAATGTTTGTATATGTAACAAATTCCTAGCCCTGACCAAGAATATGAATCAGTTGGTGGAGGATTGTACTGATGCACCAAGGTTCAATCTCTGGTCAGAGCACATACAAGAAGCAACCAATGAATGCATGGATAGGTGGAGCAGCAGATATCTCTCTCTCTCTCTCTCTCTCTCTCTCTCTAAAAGTCAATAAACAAAAACAACAACATACAGATTCCCCATGGTGTCATTTAGGATAATACTCTCTAATAGGAATAGTCACATCAGTTCATGGGAAATGGATTCCTATGTTGATCCTGGGTCTCAAATCAGTCTCCACTGGACTCTCATTGGTGGGGAGGTCAGAATAGAATAATCCATTCCTTAGGCAGGAATCCAGTTTCTTTTGGTGATTCAGTTCCTTCTGATGATGATCTTGCTCTTTAAAAGGATACTTTTCTGCCATGAGATATGTTTGTAAGTATGACTTCAGGTTAATGGTTATTATTATATGTAGGAATACTAAGTGCCAACATCTATGAGTAATATAAATTGAAATGGCATATACAATGGAATATTATTCTGTCATAAAAAGAAGGAAATCCTGCCATTTTCAACAACATGGATGGAACTGGAGGACAGTGTGCTAAATTAAATAAGCCATATACAGAAAGAAAAATACTGCATGATCCCTTTTTTGTGGAATCTAAAAACATCAAACTCACAGGAGCAGAGAGTAGAGTGGTGGTTACCAAGGACTTGGGGATGGGGAAATGGGAAGACATTTTCAAAGGGTACAGTTACAAGATGAATACATTTGGGGGCTGTAATGTACAGCATGTGACTAGTGTTAACAATTCTGTATTGTGTCCTTGAAAGTTGCTATAGGAGAAGATCTTAAGTGGTTTTTTTCTACATACACACACACAAACACACACACACACAAAAATGCTAACTGTGTGAGGTGATGATGTGTTAATTAGCTTGCTTGTGGTGACAAACATATCAAACATCATATTTATACTTTAAATATATACAATTTTTGTCAATTGTACCTCAATAAAGCTAGAAAAAGTGAAATAGGCTATACTGAAAAATCTACTTTTCCAGAAGTAGGAAGTGATCAGAACCTATGTTCAGAGCACTCAGGGAGAGAAGGTATCTTTGTCCTTATGCTGAGAGATAAATTAGAAAGTTTAAAATAGATGAAGTTTGTATTCATTCATTGATTAATTTAGTGAGTGTCCACACAACCTACTGGATACATGCTGCCCCGGGGTACAAAAATAGCAGTGAGGGCCTGGAGAGTCCTAAACACCCTGAATTTCCCGTGACACCCCAACCCTGAGGAAATCGGATGCGTCTTGCACATCTGTATTTTAAGATGTGGATTTGAACCACCTGATCCTCATAAGAGGACGTGGGACTGGATTATGTGAAGCAGGGACTTTCCAACACCTCTGAAGGGTAAGGAATTTCCAATAGCAGCTGCCCACGGCCTCCCTGATAGGCCCCGCCCTGCAGCAAGAGGATTATCACCTTTTCCATCTGCCTCCCTCCAAAGCAAACTTCCCTGAGTATAGTTGTGTGGACAAGCAAAATCAGTAACAATGATGAAAACATGTGCCGACTGCTTAGCATGTCCCCGGCTCTGCCCTCCATGAGCACTGTGCACACTTCACTTCATTTAATCACCACAATAACGTAAGCAGCAGGTATTGAAGTGTAACCAGCATACACTAAAGTGCACCATTTTAAGGGTCCAGTTTGATGAGTTTGAACAACTGCACACACCCGTGTAACCACACTCAAATCAATAGAGAATATTTCTGTAAACACAGATTCATCATGCCCCTCTGCGGGCTAGAGATTCCTTTGGGCCGTTCTGGGACTTCGTAAATGGAACTGCATAGTAGGTCTCCTTCCTGTGTGGTTTCTTTTGTCAGTGCCTGATAGGTTTCACTCCATTTACATGACATGTTTTGGATAATTTCCCCCACCAGATATTTCTGCTTTATCAGATACTGAAATTTTTTTTTTAAATATATTTTATTGATTTTTCACAGAGAGGAAGGGAGAGGGGTAGAGAGTTGGAAACATCAATGAGAGAGAAACATCAATCAGCTGCCTCCTGCACACTCCCTACTGGGGGTGTGTCTGCAACCAAGGTACATGCCCTTGACTGGAATCGAACCGGGGACCCTTGAGTCTGCAGGCTGACACTCTATTGACTGAGCCAAACCGGTTAAGGCCTGAAAATTTCTATAAAATTCAAATTCCATTCATGATTTAAGAAGACAAAATGATTTCACATAGACACTGGAGAAAATAACTTCTGGTTTAACTTCCTAAAAACTGTCAATGGGTATTCTTCCAGCAATTAATCTACGAATGTGTATATTCCACAGCAGTAATCATCATGTACATGGTAACCATAATTTGCTAAAAAAAAATAAAAAAAAACCCAAAAACATAAGTTTCAAATCATTTACAACTTGGTACCTTTTTTATTGCCTTCAAAGAAAACCTAAAATTAAAACATATGCTTTTTAGAAATACGCATGTATGGAAGGAAATGGTATCAAAAGCAGGGGGAGGAAGTAATGATCACAGGTTTGCATGAGGCCCTCAAGGGAAAATGGCACCCTTAAGCTTCTCCCAAATTCCTGACCCACAAAGTCTCTTGCAAAAAAATAAAACTGTTGTTTGAAGTTGCTAAATGTGGGAGGAACATGTTACACCGTGATAGTGACAGCAGGTCTATTGTCATAAATACAGAAGAGGACTCAGGAGTGAAGCAAATGTGTTCCCTCCACTGAGGGGATTCCAGAGCCAGTTGGGAGGGGCGTCCAATTCCCAGGATCTCTTTTAAAGAAACTTGAGGATTTGGGAGGAAAGATAGTAAAGGTAACATAGGTTATTCCTAGAAAGTGCCACTGTAACTCTGGTTTTAATTCTACAACCAGATGCCAAGCAGCATTGGTGTCAAAGTGATCTGTTGCATGGGTTGGGCTCTCCCTTTGATCCCAATGGTCACAGTGTGGGGCCGTGTCCTTTTGAAGGTGTAATAACACAAAGTCATTTCAATCGTCTGAGCGCGTTGCCTGACAGATGGCCACGAAATATACACAGATGTGCTTTTTTCACCACGTGACTCACACTGCATGCAAGTATTAAAAATCATATTAGTAGTTATTTAAAAATAGTCTTTTTCTCCCCCTCTGTACATTTTACATAGCTACCAAGGAAACACTTTTCATCTGTTACATAAGCCACTATTGATTATCTTGCAGGGAAGATATGGTCACGAGGAACTTACAACAGTGCATCCTACCGCTACTAAGATGTTAGATCAAAAAGGGTATCAAGAACTAGACCAGCCCTGACCAGTTTGGCTCAATGGATAGAGCATCAGCCTGCAGACTGAAGGGTCCCGGGTTCAATTCCAGTCAAGAGCATGTGCCTTGGTTGTGGGCACATCCCCAGTGGGGAGTGTGCAGGAGGCAGCTGATCAATGTTTCTCATCGATGTTTCTAGCTCTCTGTCCCTCTCCCTTCCTCTCTGTAAAAAAATCAACGAAATATATATATTTTTTTTTTTAAAAAAAGAACTTGACCATGGATTTAACTTTGGAAGCACCGGAGAATGTTTGCATTCAGAAGCCTCTTCTGCCACGTGCATTAAAATGAACATGGCAATAGCATTTTAAGAGCGCACGTGAATTTGTACCAGGACCCACCTAAGCAGTTGGAGCTCACGTAAACGGCCAGCGGCTCAGGTTCCGACGACAGGAACAGCATATAGTTTTGATGTGTCCTGGGGTTGGAATGACTTCAGAGACAGAGACTGTAGTGGGCCTTGGCTGCTGCTGAAGAAGCCACCGCAAAAATAATTTGTCAAATGGCTCTTCGAAGAAGGCCTCAGCTTCTCAGGGCTTGGGCCTCTCCCTAGGGTGGCCTGAGCATCTTCAGGATGTGGCAGTTGGCTTCTCCAAGGTGAATGGTGCAAGGTAGCTCAAGAAAGAACCTATAGCGTCTTCTCAAACCTGGTCTCAGCATCACACATGATCATCTCTGCCCCACTGTCTCCATTAGAAGTGTCAGTAAGTCCAGCCCACATTCAAGAAAAGAGGAAATTAGGTCCACTCTTTTTTTTTTTTTTTACTTTTTTATTGTATTTATGAGGGTGGCATTGATTAATAAAATTATATAGGTTTCACTTATTACAATTCTATAATACATTATCTGTATATTGTATGTTCACCAAGTCAAGTCTCCTTCCATCACTATTTATCTCCCCTTTACCTCTTCTACCTTTAAGGTCTACTCTTTAAGGGAAGGATATCAAAGAATCTATGGACATATTCTAACGCATCTTTGAACTTTGCCATAAATAAGATCACTGATCTCTTATATCTGACTTAGAATCCTATCAAATCATGTTTTTCTCTGATTTAATTCAATAGAGTACAGATTTTTCCCAGATGCCTAAACAACTTAAGCATGTCAACATAAAATGACTGAACCTCAGATATTTTCAGGAAGGCAACTAAATTGTTTATAGAAAATACTAGAGGCCCAATGCACAAAATTCGTGCAAGAGTAGACTTTCCTTCCCCCAGCTGCCGGCTCCATCTTCCCTCAGGCACCCAGGACTCAGACTTCCCTCACAGCCCCAGCTTTATCTGGAAGGTCGCCCAGAAGGACATCCAGTCTAATTAGCATATTACACTTTTATTATTATAGACTAGATGCCCAGTGTATGAAATTCGTGCACAGGGAGTGAGGGGGGTCCCTCAGCCCAGCCTACACCTTCTCCAATCTGGGACCCCCTGGGGTATGTCCAGCTGCCGGTTTAGGCCCGGTCCCAGGGATTGGGCCTAAACCGGCAATCAGACATCCATCTCACAATCTGGGGCCACTGCCTCCTAACCACTCACCTGCCTGCCTGCCTGATTGCCCCTAACCACCTCTGCCTTGGCCCCTGCACCCGGGACCCAGGCTTCCCTCCCTCTGGCTGGCCGCAGGCCTCTGGACCCGGGCTGGCTTTGCCTGGGCTGGCAGCAGGCACCCAGGACCCCTGATCAGCCCTAACTGCCCCCCTGCCTGCCTGATAACCCCTAACTGCCTCTGCCGTGGCCCCCACACCTGGGACCCAGGCTTCCCTCCTCTGGTCAGGCACAGGCAACCTGGACCTGGGCTTCCTACTCTCTGGCCAGCCACAGGCACCCGGGACCTGGCAGAGGGGGGGGCATCAGGTCTGGAGCCCTCAGGGGATGTCCCCAAGGGAACCGGGCCTAAGCCGCAGTCTGGCCTCCTTCTGCTGGAGGGGACCGGGTGATCAGGGGAAGGGGCCATCCCCATCACCCTGATGCTGCTGCCACTGCCTGCCTCAGAGGTGGCCTGCCCTCAGCCCTTATAGCCGCCACTATGGCTGCCTGCTTTCAGCCCTTGCAGCCACTGCAGCTTTGTGTGGAAGGATGTCTGGTCTAATTAGCATATTACCCTTTTATTAGTATAGATAATACCAATAAAATTAGATCATAGAGCTAAACCTTGGATCTGATTTAGTCTATTATTCCTGTGGTAGACTATCTAGGACAACCTGTGTGCCCATCCTGGACATTTCTGTACCAAGAAAGAAGCCAATGGAAGGCTGCTGATGCCAATTCAGAAAGATGGGATATGTAAGAAGCTAGGAGGGAATGGAGTAGCTACATTCAAAGCAAAATATAACTCATTTTATGAGTACTCATTTCCTCTCTTTTTCAGAGAGTATCAAGAATATCTAAATAGGTTGATGGGCTGTAAAAGTAGGCCTGTGGAGTCCATGTGTGGCAGGCTCCTGAAAGAGAAGCCAGAACCACAAGCCCGAAAGTCAACTTCCCATGTGCACGTGAAAGACTCTGCAATAC
>NW_006286673.1:941429-942909 GCF_000327345.1 Myotis davidii
ACAGTGTTGATTCCAGTATGTTTTTATGTGAACTATAAAAAGTAGGAAAGGAGATAGGTGTCTTTGGGGCCATTAATTTTATATGTATGCATTCTAATCTAAGAAGGATGGTGAATGCTGCTGAAGGGAGAACAACCCAACATGATAGATTACAAATGCTTATGGAATCATGACCACTGTCATGCAAATAAGAAATATGGTGACTTTCTCTAGTCAAAACTGTTCTGGTGAGTCCTAGGGAGCCCATCTCTGACTTACATATCATCCTTAGGCCCTTTCTGTCAACAAAGAACTCACATCTTTAGAAATTCTTAAAAATTAAAAGAAATGCTACTTCTTATACCTGATTAGGTTTAGATTTATGGTAAAAGGCTTTTTTAAAAAATATATTTTATTGATTTTTTACAGAGAGGAAGGGAGAGAGATAGAGAGTTAGAAACATCGATGAGAGAGAAACATCGATCAGCTGCCTCCTGCACATCCCCCACTGGGGAATTGTGAAAGGCTTTTTTTAAATGCCCACAAATATATTTATCATAAAGTGTAACAGAACATTGTGGTTGAGGAATATATACTGCAGATTACTCAGTCATGACACGATTCCAAGGAAGGTTGCTTCCTTGCATCAGCCCTGTGCCTCCACCACTATGACTTCTGTCCAGCTCTTCTTAAAATGCCACACCAATCAGAGGAGAATTACTGCAGAAATGAGAAGTGCTACTGTGGTGACATGGAGCTTCTTGGAATAAAATGGACACAGAACTACTGATATAGACAAAGACTATATTTGAAATCTCTTGATGACCTTCTACAAAACAGCCAAATGACTAACACAAGAGAATCAGAGTGTTTACCAGCAGAAGCATGAGCCAGCTGGGGTCAAGTGTCCTCTGGGATCTTTTAATGTCTACAGGTTTTATTTACTCAAAATGCCCATGACATATTTGTTGATAAGTCAATGATGGATTGGTGGATTTTCTTTCCTCTCTAGGTAGGAAAAATTGGTGGGCTTATACTGTTTTTGTCTTATTAACCTTATCACAAAGAAGTAAAGCCTGCTTTTAAAAGTATCTTATACATATCTACTGAGAAGGTCCAAACTAATCACCTTTGTCACACAAATTTCAAAATGATTACTTTTACAGTAAGCAAAAATACTCCTTAGTGTATTATAGCATGGTCTCTACAATTAATACTGTATTTGAAGTTGCTTAGATCTTAAAAGTTCTCAACCCCTTTTAAAAAACATGTAACTATATGGTGAGGGATGTTAGATTTATAGCAGTGATTATTTCATAACATATAAATATATTGAATCATCATGTTGTATGCCTGAAATTAACATATGATATATAATGTTGTATGTTAACTGGAGGCCTGGTGCATGAATTCGTGCAAGGGCTGGGTCTAGCCGGGCCAGGGCCAGATCAGGACCCATCAGGGCCAAGCAGGGGAGATGCCCAGGGCATCTGGAGTGATG
>NW_006286673.1:943197-944791 GCF_000327345.1 Myotis davidii
GCTTATGAAATCATCACCACTGTCATGCAAATAAGAAATATGGTGACTTTCTCTAGTCAAAACTGTTCTGGTGAGTCCTAGGGAGCCCATCTCTGACTTACATATCATCCTTAGGCCCTTTCTGTCAACAAAGAACTCACATCTTTAGAAATTCTTAAAAATTAAAAGAAATGCTACTTCTTATACCTGATTAGGTTTAGATTTATGGTAAAAGGCTTTTTTAAAAAATATATTTTATTGATTTTTTACAGAGAGGAAGGGAGAGAGATAGAGAGTTAGAAACATCGATGAGAGAGAAACATCGATCAGCTGCCTCCTGCACATCCCCCACTGGGGAATTGTGAAAGGCTTTTTTTAAATGCCCACAAATATATTTATCATAAAGTGTAACAGAACATTGTGGTTGAGGAATATATACTGCAGATTACTCAGTCATGACACGATTCCAAGGAAGGTTGCTTCCTTGCATCAGCCCTGTGCCTCCACCACTATGACTTCTGTCCAGCTCTTCTTAAAATGCCACACCAATCAGAGGAGAATTACTGCAGAAATGAGAAGTGCTACTGTGGTGACATGGAGCTTCTTGGAATAAAATGGACACAGAACTACTGATATAGACAAAGACTATATTTGAAATCTCTTGATGACCTTCTACAAAACAGCCAAATGACTAACACAAGAGAATCAGAGTGTTTACCAGCAGAAGCATGAGCCAGCTGGGGTCAAGTGTCCTCTGGGATCTTTTAATGTCTACAGGTTTTATTTACTCAAAATGCCCATGACATATTTGTTGATAAGTCAATGATGGATTGGTGGATTTTCTTTCCTCTCTAGGTAGGAAAAATTGGTGGGCTTATACTGTTTTTGTCTTATTAACCTTATCACAAAGAAGTAAAGCCTGCTTTTAAAAGTATCTTATACATATCTACTGAGAAGGTCCAAACTAATCACCTTTGTCACACAAATTTCAAAATGATTACTTTTACAGTAAGCAAAAATACTCCTTAGTGTATTATAGCATGGTCTCTACAATTAATACTGTATTTGAAGTTGCTTAGATCTTAAAAGTTCTCAACCCCTTTTAAAAAACATGTAACTATATGGTGAGGGATGTTAGATTTATAGCAGTGATTATTTCATAACATATAAATATATTGAATCATCATGTTGTATGCCTGAAATTAACATATGATATATAATGTTGTATGTTAACTGGAGGCCTGGTGCATGAATTCGTGCAAGGGCTGGGTCTAGCCGGGCCAGGGCCAGATCAGGACCCATCAGGGCCAAGCAGGGGAGAAGGGCCGCAGGCAGTTAGCCAGCCGACCCCACCCCCTAGTCGAACTCCTGGTCAAGGGGACAATTTGCATATTAGGCACTTATTATATAGGATTACTCTCAATTTAAAAAAGGAAAAAAAGAAAAACTAAAATTTCTGGGAATATTTTTAAGTTCATAAAATTCAAAGAATACAATGGAATTTTTTTTTGCAAAGAAGTTTGTGTTCTGCAAGTTGTACACTTTTAACCAGAACTAGACTTTATTAGACATTGGCTATGCCACCATCTTTGATAATCCAAACAGAAGACATGAT
>NW_006286673.1:944850-949022 GCF_000327345.1 Myotis davidii
ACATAATCACTAGAGGTAGTGCCATCTTGGCAGGCACAGTCACCACAATGCAGGAAATGTCAGCAGAAAGATGAGTCAAGGCAAACAGTTTGAACAGTGAAGGCAGCTATAGGGAAGATGGCCGAAGGCACTTCCATTGACCAAGAAGAGTGGATGTGGGCCCTGGTTGAAAATTTCCCAAGATTTCCATGGGCCCCCTGATGTTCCCAGCACTTAAGACTTCTCCCTGTAGGGAAGTGGGTGAATGTCCTGAGGGAAAGGGTGCTAAGCTGAGTTAGAAAACAGGCTCCTAATTATCCAAAGTCCATTCCTCTCTCTTCTTCATGGGTTTCTCCAAGTTGGTGATTTTTAACATTTTGACAAAATTGATGGCAAAGAGGCAAGAGCTGGGTGCTGAATGAGGTAGCATGACTTTTCACTTAAAATTTTATAATCTATCTACCCCTGAAATGTGTGTACATCACATCCTCAGGGCAACATCCTGGCGTACAGTTGACTCCATGCCTTCCATAACCTGAACCTCCCGCCCCAGGCCCTGCACACTCGATGGCCATCTGGAGACTGAGCCGAACACATTAGCCCTTTAGAGAGATTATTTTTTGTTTATTAATAACAACAACTCTCTCATGCAGCCATTCATTGCACAGTTTTGAATTTTGACTTTACTCACATTGGGGCATGCATCTGTAGCTGCTGGTCACTTGTGTTTTGTTTTGTTTTTGGTTTGTTTTGATTTTACTAGAGCTTCAGTTTCTCATAAAGAGGCATTTGCTTGAGGTTGCTTCTCTTGGCTGCTCCTCCACAGTGGAATGCTCTTTTGAAATTGATGAGACCTTCCGGGTGATCATGAAGGGTTAAGAAGCCTCGCAAGCCCTTCAAATGCCAAATTTGGAACCCCTTCTGGACTTTAACCAGCTCCTGACCTGGCTGCCAATGGGTCCACTGACCAGCAGTGAAGTCAACTGACAGCAAGCCGGGAAATGCCGTATTTTAAAACTTCATTTCCGTGCCCACCCCCAGATCTAGGAGGTGGGTACAGTCCCACAGAAATACTATAGAGAGACCCTTAATACCTAACATCGATGAGTTCCCCTTGCAATGAGGTCATTTTCTATGCGTTCTTTCACATGTTTGTGTTTACACTGAGAAAGCAAAAACATGTTATCTTAGTAAAGAATTTAATTTTACTCTTGGAGCAAAGTAAGTTATGTAACTAGCTAATAGGAATGCAAAAGCAATTTGCAAACATGAAATTGCTTTAAGAAGTAAATGTAGAATGATGCTATTAAGATTATCATCAAAATTCAATTAAATGTTCACTAGTTTTTAGTTATGAAAAGGAAAAAACAAACAGAAGTGAGATGCCAGCCAACTGTTAAATAATAGTGGGAGCCATGTTTCCTGATTTGGCCCTGAAAGTTAGTGAGGCATTTCAAATAAATTTTATAAAAGCAAGTTTATAAGCTACCTGGAGTTTCATTCAGCAAGGCTTGGGAATTTGAGCTCTTTCGCAGATGAAAGTTTAAGCATTTTTTCTGTTGAGTGCAAAAAAAAGTTTTCCTTTTTTTTTTTTTGCTTCCTGTTGAAATTGTTACTTTCACCCATATATAGTTCCAAACACATAAATGGCTTTAGAATGGCTGTTGAAACTTTTCACTTTTGGCCTTGAGCTAATTTTGGATTTTCACTCCTGACACTATCTTCTGGGAAAAGTTATAAGTGAAAGTAAGATCGTAACGTTCACATAAAGGCTATGTAGCATTCTTTCGCAGCAACCACATAAATGTTTTTTGTTTATTTTGGTTTTTGTTTTTGTTGGAGAACTTTGAACACACTTGCTGATTTCAAAGCAAGCCAATATCTTTTTGATGACATCAACTTCCACTCCCTGTACTAGGAACGCAGCGTTCTCTGAACTGAAAGCTGGGAGCTGGGTGCCAAAGGTTGTTTCACCTGTGAGTGCATTTCCTGTAAGTCCAGTTGACCAAGTCTGGGAGCTGGCAGATTTGATAGTGATACAAACCTCTTCAGCTCTTACCTGCATCAGGGCCAAGACTAACTGCCCAACCATCTGTAGACTCTGGCCAACCCACCAAGAATGGCCACAGCCACCAGCCTGCCACTGTCCTTACTTGGGTTTGTCGTCCCCTGGCAGAGCAGCATTGAATGAGCAACTCAAAATACTCTGATCCTTGTGAGCATGAAGTGCATTGTGTGGTGTTTAACCTGTGCTGTCCAGTGTATATTAAATGCCCACAGCCAATGTTCTCTACGCCATTCCCTCAATAATTGTACAAATGCTAATGTTCTTAGGGATCCACATTATTGACAGATTAATGAGTATAAGGGGAGTCTCTTTCCCAAGATTTTAAGAATCATCCCACTGAGAAAACAAATGAGTAGATGAGGAATTTCACACACAGACACACAGAGTTTTTTATATATACATATACATGTGTGTATATGTGTTTAAATATATATGCCAGCCAAAACCGGTTTGGCTCAGTGGATAGAGCATCGGCCTGTAGACTGAAGGGTCCCAGGTTCGATTGCGGTCAAGGGCATGTACCTGGGTTGCGGGCACATCCCCAGTGGGAGATGTGCAGGAGGCAGCTGATTGATGTTTCTCTCTCATCGACGTTTCTGGCCCTCTGTCTCTCCCTTCCTCTCTGTGGAAAGTCAATAAAATATATTTAAATAAAATAAATAAATAAATAAATAAATAAATATGCCTATGGCACTGTAGAATGCTCTTTATAATACCTCTTTTCCACCAAAAATTTGTATCACTAAATAAATCTGATTTCCTTGAACTTTACATATAAAAACAAATTTTAAAATGTTCTAAGATATCTCTTTTGTTTAAAAACATGCTTTTAAAGCAATTCTGAATGGAAGATCATTTTTTAAGCCCTCCCATCCTCTATTTCTCCCACAGGTGGCATTCTGTGTAAACCTGGACAAAGATCACCGACAAAGCACTGTGACACAGTCTGCCTTTTAGAGCAAGGCAATGCCAAAATAGATGGGAAGGGAATCAAAATCTAGATTGAACAATCCTGGCCCTAAAATAGCAGCACGGTTTACAATCACAGCAACAAGAATGGCTGCTAATCACTTACCCTGGCTTAATGGGCACAAGAGATTTTAGGACCCAAACCCATCTCCACAGCACATCTCTGAGGGCAACACATTTTCTAATAGCTATGGCCCCTCCCCTAGAAACCTCAGGTTTGAGCAGAGAAAAAAGAGTTTTGTCATATTCAGCAGTTACATAGCAGCAGCACCTCAAATGGTGCGTATGTGACTGAGTCCCAGGTGAAAGGCCAGTAGCAATAAGGAGCGTGGGCACCAACCACAGACCCACAGGGCGGCGCATGAGGCAACAAGCTGATGAGTCCAGTTTTACCTGACTCAGCTGTACACACACACACTCCTCAGTGAGGCCACCTTGGTCCGCCAGGGACAGGAAGGCAGGGTCGTGCCCATGTAATTCATTCTTTATACCTAAGAGCAAATATTTGCTTAGCAATTACTGACGCCTATCACCAGATTAGACAATGGTGTACAATTCTGTGGCTTGCAAATAAGATGCTAATTATTCTAGCCCCATGGTGCCTTTACAATAAGACTGGGTGAATTTTTAAAACATGCTCACAATGTAATTATTGGTGGGGCTTTTGAAAGAGAAATGGTTCGTGTCCAGATGATTCTACAAAGGTGCCAGATTTTAAAATCTGGCAAAAACGTAACTTGGGTGTTTTCTAAGCTTCCTTTAGAGCACAGAACATCCTCTCTCCTCCGACATGATGTCTCATCCTAACTCCAAGGAGAATATCACACCAATGAGTCATTCAGGTGCCTTTCTGCAGGCAAAACCCTCAAATGTGCCTCAGTGCACTGAGAGTCTGACCCCAATCACATTAACCTGGAAGGAGATTTCAGAAGTGCTCAGAGGTGCTTAAATGCTCTTCCTCCCCACCCCCAGCCCTGTCTCCTGCGCTCTGGACCAAGTCCTGCAGCTGAGCCGACCACAAGTACTGTCTGGAATCCTTCAGCTTCTGAGTTTTAGAGATTTGCAAAAATGATAGCACCTAAGCAATAACTGTCTTGCCCGGAAGGCAGTGTGGCGATAAATCACCCAGATGACTCATTTAAAATTTACCCTGTAC
>NW_006286673.1:949034-959649 GCF_000327345.1 Myotis davidii
GCACTGACTCTGCAAAGAATGCCAGCTCAGTTTCATGATTCTAGGACAAGAGCCAGAGCACTTGTCACTATAAGAAAGGTCGGAGGGCGTGCTGTTCAACACCAGCATTTTACAGATGTGGAAACAGAAGTCCAAGATCAAATGGTCACTTAGTAGCCAAGCCAGGCAAACATTCAGGCCTTTTGATTTGTCACACCGCTAGAGCACAACTCTCAATCTTTGGGAAACCACACTGCACATTTGTGTTAGAGCTTTGGTGACAGGAGTAAATTATGACTTCCCTGGGCAAACTTACAACCCCATTTTCCACTGCCGGGCAAGCATTCTCCCTTCCATTAGGGAAGCTTCAGTTATGGCATCAATAATAAACAAGGCAACAGCCCCAGTCAAAACCGCTCACTGAAAGTTTCTCTTTTGGTAAGAGAATGATGAGTGTATGTTCCCTAAGAATGTTCTGGCAATGCACAAATAAAGCCACACACACAGTGACAAACTGTGCTGGTTAGAGTTTGGCTGATGACATTCTTGTTATTGAAACAGGAAGTGACTCAGCCACGACAGATCATATATTTTATTCCGTTGTGTTGGCTCATTTGAAAAAAAATAACCTATCACAAGGCAACAGTGTTTGTTTTCTAAATAACACATTTTCTTTGGAGAAAGATGTAATCTAGAGATGAAAACTTTGAAATTTTAGTTAATGTTTTCTAGGAAATTAAGGGAGACTTCCTCAATTGATATATCACAATTAAAATATTGCAAAATAGGTTTCATAAGGATATGATATAATCAAATAAGTATTTTTAATGAAAGGAAATGCATTCTAATATTTTTAAGGGCTTGGATTCTAGTATTTTCTGTACAGTCATAGAAGTTTACATCTGGTTAGGGGGTGTTTTTAAAGACATTTAAAGGCACTGACTTTTTATATTTTACCAATTTCAGAATTTGGGTTCATTATGACCCGGGCTGGGATGAAGCTTATCTCTGTCCATTAAACCTTTGCAGCTACACAGTGAAAATTGATAATAAAAATGTATTTCAGGAAAATTGCTTACATTTAAACACATTTCCACATATACCACTTGAAGCCATTTGTCTATGAAATACTAACACTATGTTTACAGTTCATGGGCTATCCAAGAACAATGCCTCCACTAATGAACTATGCTTAAAATAAATTGTACAAGAATTCTTTAAATTCTATCATTAAAGGTTCATGTGTGCTCCCACCAGCCTTTCACTAAGAAGGTTTCACTGGGTATGCAGTTTGACATGTGACATCTCATCAATCGCTGGCTTTCCTAGTGAGGAAAATGTCCATTTGATGCATATTTTATAGTATAAGGGACATCTCCTACTATTGGACACTACAGAGAGGTGGAAGGCAGGGCCCGGTGACCATGTGCATCAAGACTATCTGTGGGCCTCTTCATACAGGTGACAAAGGGTGACTGATGGCTGTGCCTGGGACACAGACTGAACCAGAATCACAGCCCATGGTTCCTGCCCATCCCTTTCCCTCAAAGACTCACCAGCTCCCTTTGTGGGAGCATCAGGAATGTACTGGCTCCGTTATCTACAGTGTGCTCAGAAGTTAAAAGGCCATTTTTTTCTGCTTTTCCCTCCTTAAATCTCAGAATGAATAGTTTTCATCTGTAATTGTTGGTTCTATATTTTTAAATAGTGAACCAAAAAACTTAACGTTTCATTATCTCTGAAGTCATTCACATATTTGCTGCATGCAACTATGTTGATAACAGCACAATACAGTCATTTTACTTTGTCTGGAGGGAGGAAGATGCTTAGAGAAAGTTCCTTTTTTTATTTTTCACACTAGTCTGGAGTGCCAGTTATCTGCCTTTTCCACACTGCATAGATCTCATTTAGGTATTTAAAAAAAAAAAAAAAAAAAGATACCCCAGACATTAGCCTAGATTGACAGTTTCAAAAACACATGTAGTTACAAGCCTTCATTGCAGATCCGGAAAAAATGATTCCTGTAAATGTGTGAAAAATTGGCTTTCCTAAAAAATGGTGTGTGGTGCATATGAGCTAAAAACCTATTCAAAAAAAAAAAGCCACAGCGCCTGACATTTCTTCTCCATTCTTTTCCTCGAGACATGAAAAGTCCTTGATAATTTTAGTTGCCAAAATGACAGACTCCGTCAATTTGATTTTTAGAGTAACATGTTTTTCTGCGCTCTGGCATGTGATATTTTACCTTAAAGCACAAAGAGAACATCTCACTGCTCTGACATTGGTAAGGGCTCCTGGGCCCAGGAGAGCAACATGATTTCTCACCACAAAAGTCCAAGTCATTGTGGTCGTCTGCTCACTTCATACAAAGACAGTCCCACCATAACATCTTCACGCTACCCTGACAACATGTTATTTTCAAGTACCGATTTTTTGTCAGGAAGTTCCAGGATTTAACTCCTAATGAGACGTTGCATTTCCACAAGATGATCTTTTAAAATAGTGTTATAAATAGCTCATCAACAGGGGGATTTTCTTTCAGTTGGATGGTCTGAGAATACGTAATTATAGGCAAATATGTGCTACCTATTCAGTCCCTAAAACTAATCATTTACATACTCTGGAAATCTGGCACATTTTTATGAATCTGTTTATTGCAATACTACACTTTATTGTAAAGTAATTCAGGCTGTAATTTGCATGAAATCAGCTACAAACTAACCACCTATCAATTGTCCACAATATAGCAGGAGACCCTGTGTGTGTCTCTGAGTGTGTGTGTCTATGACTATCTGTGTGTATCTGCGTGTGCATGCTCACTCCCCACCAAGACTTTTCCTCAGGGAAACAAAAGCCAAGCAAATAAAGAATCGAAGAAGACAGTGCATTTGGACCAGGGTCACAAGGATGAGCTGCATGGAGCTGCCACCAGCACAGCCCTGCTACACACTGGCCACGAAGGACCAAGTAGGGACTGGGGCTGTTTAAAGGGCCATGTGTGACCACTGGTCTTTATAACCAAGAAGAGAAGAAAATGTAGAAAGAAAGTGGGGGGAAAGCAAGTGGTCTTCTTCCAAAGATTCCCCCAATATCCACACCCATGGCTGCAGCTGCCACTGGGCAGCCCCATTTAGAAAATGCGGCTTACCCCATTTTCTATTGTCTATGACTTCTTTTGGGAAGGTAAGACTGGATTTGTCACTGTGCCTTCAACAAAGTCGCATTTATAAATTAGTAAAGCTTCTCTTAAGCACTAAGCATACGTTGTCTCATCTAATCCCTGAAAACTCCTGAAAAGAAAGAACGTTTTTACCTAAATTCAGAAGATTTTATAAATGTGTCTGCAGTCCAGCAGCTGGTTTGATGTCAGGGATGGGGTTCAACCCAGGACCCTCTCCTTCTATGGCTCTCAGTGAGCTGACCGCCTGGCACAAGTTGTGTCTCGTGCTTAAACTCCATGGACAGACAGACACCTTATTCTTGTTTTTGACCCCAGGTTACCAAAGCTGGCTTCCAACTTCTATAATAAACAGAAAAGAAGGCCCTCCGGGTTCACCATCATGCAAACGGTCCAATTGTGCCATAGGTGAGCAAACTCTTTACTCAGAAGACACTCGTGTTTCAGTGTGTATGTCACTCAGTGTATCGTCACCTGAGATATTTCCTGCTTCTCCCTCAACTCTCAGGAGCTTTGGCCCCACAGGAAATAAATCCTGGAGAATTTTCAGGAAGGAGGCACAGCACTCGGGATTCTGGTTCTTCCAGAAGAGCCTCGGGCACATGGGGTGTTAATAGGCTCTTTATCGCATCAAGAAAACCATAAAACAGTGCAGGATCATAAAATATAGGCGAGTTGGGGGATTGGAAATGCCTCATCCTCTCTGGGCAGTGGCTGACCAGGTTTCAGACACAGAATTCAAATGTTCTTGCAACATGTACAAACTATACAAACAGGAGACATTCCATATACACACTGTAAGTTTTAAAGTACTTATTTCTCCCACGAATTTAGGTCATTGTGACCTCCTAGAAGTTTATACTTGAGACCACCTAAAAACAATGCTATATAATAAAAATAAAAGCCATTTATACATTAGGAATTACCTAAAGGGATATGAAACCCTTAAATACCTTTTAAAGTTGTGATGGAAGCAAACATCTGTTACTTAATAATTACAGTCTGTGTGCACTTCCTGCCCGATATCACTATGTGTTGCTCACTGTATCCTCACCTCCTCCTCTCTGCACAGAGATATTCCATCCATGAGGCCTTTCATAACCATCCTAAGAGAGAACTCCCTAATCCCCACACTCATAACTTACATCCCCTCACCCTGAGTGGCATCTGCCATCACTAGAGATATTTTTTTGATACCTGCTTGTCCCCCAACGAGAACATGAGTTTTGTAGGACTGTTAGTCTTGATCACTGTGGTTTCCTGACGAGACAGAGCAATACCTAGCAAAGAGTAAGCACTCAGAAACAAAATAGGCTCTCCTTTGAGCACTTGGGATGTTTTTGCATAAGTGCAATAGAATTCCCAGATAGATGACATGGATTTCTGACTCATCTGAGAAAGCTATTGCTTCATAGAAATGAGATAGGAAGGACATATGGCTCTGGATTGAGCATCATTCATCACCATCACTCATCACCATCACCCATCACCATTACCAATCACCTATCATCAGCACTAATTACCCATCACCATCACCAATCACCCATCACTCATCATCATCACCCATCACCAGGACAGCTCCCTCAAGCCTCTTCCAAGTCAATTTTCATCCCTGCCCACCAAAGGCAACCAAACATCAGTGTTGCCTGTTCTAGATCTTGATGTAATCTGAACCTTGCAGTAGTTTTTCCTGTGTGCAAGGCTCTTTTCACTCAGTCTGCGTTTCTGAGACACATTCATGTTGTTCCATGTACAGCAGTTTGTTCTATTTGCTGATGAGCATCATCCCATTATCTGAAGATGCCACATTTCCTGGTGATGGATCCCAGGGCAGTGACTAGTTTTTTTACTATCCTATATAATAAAAGGCTAATATGCAAATTGTCCCCATGGGCAGGAGTTCGACTGACCGGGAGTTAAACGTGCACTGACCACCAAGGGGTGGTGCGGAATATGGCAGGGGTTGGTGACGCAGCACTGGCAGCAGGCAACAGTGGAGGCACTGCTGGCCCCAATAGACCCTGACAAGAGCAGGACCATGATGGGATGGTAGAGCAGGTGAGCAGGTGGGGCCAGGGCAAGGAAGGTGCGAAAGGAGGCCCTATCTGGCAGCCAGCAGCCGACAACAACTAGGGACCCTACCCATGCACAAATTTTGTGCACTGGGCCTCTAGTTATAAATTGCTATAAATGATCTTGTATAAATCTCTTTGTGAACATATTATTTCAGTGCTTTAAATGCTTGGATTATGAAAGAACTGAGTCACAGAATCTATAATAATAAAAGGATAATATGCAAATCAACTGAACAACTGATCAACAGAACGACCATTTGGATGACCTTGTGGATGACCACGCTATGACACCCACTGGCACCAGGCCAACCAAGGCAGGTGCGATGCAATTGGTCAGGGGCCCGGCCATCACCCCATGATCACCCAGCAGAGGGAGGCCCAGGTCACTGGCTGGTGGGGTGATCAATCAATTGCAGGGCTCCACGATCGCCCCAAAGAGGGAGGCCCAGGCTACCCCACAGCAGCACTGCGGTGGGTGGGCAGTGCCTCCCTCTGCAGGGGAGATCCATCATGGAGCCCTGGCAGCAGGGCCTACCTCTTTGGGGCAATCCATCGCAGGGCTCCCAGACTGTGAGAGGGCACTGGCCAGGCTGAGGGACTTCCTCCCCAGTGCATGAATTTCATGCACCAGGCCTCTAGTAGTTATATGTTTAGCTTTATTAAAAATGGCCCGAACTTTTTCAAAAGTGGTTATACCTCTACATCCTCACCAAGAATGGCTTTTATTTCACATTTCTCTGATGATAAATAATGTTGAAATAAAGCACAAATGTTTATTAGTCATTTATATATTGTTTTGTGGAGTATATGTTCAAACATTTTTCCTATTTTTTATGTTTTAAAAATATTTTTATTATTGACTTGTATATGCCATTTATATTCTCTGAGTATCTGTTCAATATTACATATATGTCTTAAGAAATACCCATTTGTTTCAGTCTGTAACTTGTCTGTTCATTTTTTTCATGGTGCCTTTTAATAAAGTTTAAATTTTGATGAAGTCTAATTTACAATGAGAAAAAGATTTTCTCCTTTTTTTTAAATCATCATCCGAGAATATTTTCCCATAGATTTCTTTTTTTAGAGAGAGTGGAAGACAGAGAGAAATATCAATGTGAGAGAAACACATCTATTGGTTGCCTCTTGTATGCACTCGACCAGGACCAGGACCAGGGCCGGGGAAGAGCCTGTAACCAAAAGTTACTTGCGCTTGACCAGAATTGAAACTGGGACCCTTCTGTCCGCAGGCCACTTTATCCACTGTGTCAAACAAGATAGGACAAAAAATTTCTTTAAGTATTGCTTTTTGTGTTCTTCCAAGAAACTTTTGACTACTTCCAACTCATGGTGATTCTCTCCTATATTTTCTTCTGCAAGTTTTACAGTTTGCTTTTCACTTATTTTATAATCTGTCTCAAATTCATTTTTATATCTGGCGTGAGATGGGGCTGCAGCTCTCTGCCACCCACACATACAGGTATCCCATACTTTCTGAGAGTTTTCATTAGGCTGCTTCATTTTCACAAAATACCTACATTAGTACTTATTTTTGCTCACTGAAAGAAATAGACATTTGCTTTTAAACAAAAAGGCAAAAAACTAGTGTTCAGAGTTTGTTTTGCAGTAAGCCTTACAGAGGCAGCATGCACCCTGGGAACCACAGATTAAAGCCCCAGATTTTTGAGCATCTGTGTTTTATGTCAACTTGTTTTGTGCATCTTTTAGCAAGATGTGTCCTAAGGTAATTGTTTCTTCACTGTACACTATTTCAACTTACAAAAAGTTTCATAGGAACAGTCTACTTTTCAATCCAAGTGACTGAATTTTAAAGGGTGCCCAGATGGTCCCAGGAGAAACAAATTAAGTTGAACAACAATTAAGAACTATCAACAGGGAACTTTTCTCATTAGCTATTCTCAGCACTGTTATTATTTATTATAAAGTGAATCTGTACTGTAATGTCATATGGTAACTGATGTTTTTTGGTAGTGACACACAAAAAAAGCAAAAAACAAATAAACACACAGAACAAAGTGCCCTCTTGCTCAACGGGAGCACCCCAATTGGGGGCATTATTGGAATGGTCCTTGGAGCAGATTCATGAGGCTCTCCTTAAGAGCCCCCTTAAATTATCTGGAACAACAGAAAGATCAAAAGTACTCAAAACCAATATACCATTCCACAAATCTTTAAATTAAGTTGAAACTTCGGTTTAAAATATAAAGTTTATTTTGTAAACAATAGATTATTATTATTTCTAAATGTGGCAAATAGAGCTTAGTGACATGAAATCATGTAACTAAAAGTATGGGGGAAAGCAGAGGAGCGAGTAGAGGTGGGTGGGGGATACATGACGGAATGACACAGGTTGCAGGGGGTCAGATGCCTCCATCCTGCAGGAATGTGAAAGGAGCCTGGGCCAGTCCCAGTGAATGGGTCCTGACCTCCTGAAGATGGTGGTATGAGCAGTCGCTTGGCAATTGAAAAAAAGAGATGAGTCAATGAGGGGAGACTAAGAGTCATGCCCACCAACTGAAGTTTACTCTATTCTCTCCAAGACTGGGAGAGTGAAAAGGGGTGAGGAGAACAATCTTCTGTGTGGAGTAGGACAAAGAAACTCTTTTGGAATTATTGGAACAATTTTGCCTCTGGTTGGTTATATGACCTGCAAAAGTAATTTCATTTTGCTGTGTTGGCTCACCTATTTTTTTAAAAAGAAATTATAAAATAAATAGCAACAGCATGCTTAGAGATGGATGAGTGTTGAATAAGTGAATATTGCCTCCAAATTATTGAATGACTATTTGACACAAAGCAAAGATTTTAATGAATCATCTATTTCAATTCTTCCAAACTGTAATAGACATTTTTACCTCCGACTGAAAGGACGTGACCAAGGTCTCACAGGTAGTGCGGATAGCTAGTCTAAAGTCCATCTTTTTATACCATGCCACACTCCTTCCTCTGATTCTCTCTCCTCCTGCGATTTGTCTTTCTTGCTGAGTATTGCTCAGAATCCAGTATATTTTATCACATTGGAAGCTGACACTACAGCCAAATAGCGATACACAACAAGAGTGATCATGCCCTTATTTCAAGACCTCTAAAGTCTTTACCTCTCCCACCCCTGGAACTTACACCTGTTTTGTGAATGTATGAATCCCAAATACACCAGTCAAACATATGTATTGAACTGCTAATGGATGCAACAGGAAGCCATAAAATTTATTCTCTTTGAAACTCAGCTTATTGTACAAACATGTTCCTACACCTTTTCTTCTGAAAATGACCATTTTGAGTGTATCTGTATTATGTTCAATGAGGTTCGCTATTTTTTTTTCCAGTTGTATTGAGAAATGATTAACATGCATCACTGTGTACGTTTAGGGTGTACGTACAGCATGGTGGCTTGATTTGCATATATTGTGAGATGCTTAACACAATAGGTTCAGCTAACATTAATTTCCTCACGTAGGGATAATAAAAGATAAATGTTCCTCATGATGAACTCTTATGATTTACTTTCTTAATAACTTTCCTATTTATCGAACAGCAGTGTTAGCTATGGTCATCATGTTGCACATTGCCTCCCTAGTACTTTTTATAGCTGGAAGTTTGTACTAGGTTCGCTATTTTAAAAGAACTATACAACCTTCTAAGTACTGGTCAGTGTGTGTAAGAGACAAGAACACATTTACATGCTAAAGGAATGTAGATAAAGAAAATTATTAAAACGAACAATAATCTGAAAGATAACCTGACCTTGAAACCCGAATGCATTGCACGGAGAGCGGTCATGGCATCTTGCCTTAGGGAACATCCTCCCCTTCCCCTCACTCTCTTCCAAAAGGTCCAGGATGCTGGCCTTCACTCGTACAGACACTGGGTTTTTGTTTCCTTTGGTGTTTGTTGCTATTAACTGAGAAAAATCCTATTTCCAATATAACCACGCTCTTGAAACCGTAACCTAAATACCCGGCTGGCCACCAGTTTTGGCTCAACCTGTGGATGGGTCACAACCAAACCATCTCTGTTCCTGGAAATAGACCCATGGAGGCCCAGTCATGCTCATTGTTTCTGTATAAAGTAACATGAACACAAGCCAAGGATCATTTTTATCAATTCCTTTTGGATTATCTTCATAGACTCTATATAATAGGTTCAGTCCGAATCCTAACTTTGGATTCACGAAGGTCCAGTGCCTAGAATCTTACAGGCTCTTAATGGGAGCCAATTCTTCTCTGTGCTAGCCTGCTGCAATCTCACATACAAAATCCTCTCAAATTCTCTGACATTCTCCATTAAAAAAAAAAAATCTTTACTTAAAAAGATGGTCATTAAACTCTATTTTGAGATAAAAATGAAAGCAGTAGCTATAATTGTTTTCCATTTTGAATTTAAAATGTGCATTCTTCGTGGCCTTGGCATTTTTTTTTTGAAATGAACATTTTATTTTAGGAGGTAGTTTATACACACATACCCTAAATGTCGGCTTCCGCTGTTTACGTTTTCCATTTTCCGAGGGGAGAGGCTGACACTGCAGCCCACAACACACACTTCTCTCCCAGTTAGAAGCTGACTGGGCGCCTTAGGACCAGGGCTGCTGCTTGGTAGGCAACCAGGACGTTTTAAGTGACAGACCTCTGGTTCCCAAACTTGAGCCGGCAGGCAGCACATTCACGTGGGGGGCCTGTTCAAACAGGGTGGCAGGGAAGGTCCCGGGCTCCTGATTCTGTTGGTGCGGGGCCCCTGGCCCATGGCATTTCTAACAGGCTCACAGCTGGTGCAGGTGCCACTCTAGTTCCCCACTCTCCTGAGAACTGGTCGGTTCCTGGGAATCTCATAGTTAAAGGCAGCATTTGTTCCCACAGAATCCTAAAGTAGACTCTCCGAGAGCCAGTAGATGCACCAGGGACCTTCCCTGCCCGCCACCCCTGCCCCTCTCCCCGCGGGTCCGGCGGGTCCTGGGCGCGCAGGTGCCCCTGCCTGGCCCCTCACCCCCACACCAGGGCCCCCCCCCCGCCCCGCTCACCACCCAGCACAACGGCTGTTCCCTTCCCCAGCTTCCCGTCCCAGAGACAGGAAAAGACTAAAGTGGACAGAAAAGGATGGCGGGGGGCACCAGGGGCGGAGGGGAGACAGGGGGCAGGGCACCCCGAATTGGGAGGAGGGACAGAGGGCAGGGCAGAGAAGATGGAGCCCAGCGGCGACCGAGGAAGGCAGAGCTGCCCCAAAGGTGGAGCAGGGTGGACAAGGGAGACAGGGAAGAGGAGGACAATGAGGAGCCGGGGATGGGGACCCTCCGGCTCCCCTCAGTCCGGCCGTGGCACCCCGAGCTGCTCGGCGTCAGGCAGGGGACGGAACGGGGACGGTGCCCGGGTGG
>NW_006286673.1:959847-971490 GCF_000327345.1 Myotis davidii
ACGAGTCACGTGGGGGGGAGGGAGTGGGGGGAGCTAGGCGAGGAGGAGGGGGAGCTGGCAGCGGAGGTTTGAATAGGGAAGTTTTGCAGGGGTTACGTTTGCAGTCAGTCCGGTGTTTGCAAATATTGTGTGGGCTCGCGAGCGCGTCTCTGGACTCCGGCAGGATCTGAACCCGCGGCGCCTCACTGCTGGGCACTGAGTTTGCATGAAACTTTCCCTGCGCTGCAGGCACGGCCGCTGCGCTCCCGACTCCAGACCGCACACCTCCGTGTTGGTTCAACAGCGGGGACTGTCTTTTCCAAACCGACATGGATGTACTCCCAATGTGCAGCATCTTCCAGGAACTCCAGATTGTGCATGAGACCGGGTACTTCTCGGCGCTGCCCTCCCTGGAGGAATATTGGCAACAGGTAAATAGGAATTATGTGCCAGGTACCCCGGTGCGCCACGGAGGGTGCATCACGCACGGACAGTCTGGTGTGTGGTTGAAGGTGCACTGCTTTTTTTTTTTTATGGTTTGGGTAAAAAAAATTTAAAATTAAAATAATTAGTCTTAAAACATAGTCCTGCTGTCTCCGGTGCGGGAGGCACTTTGGAAAAGCTTTTTCCAGCTTGGACCGGAGTTGTCATTTACGTGGAGCGCAGCAGCGCTTCGTTGCTCCCAGTGTTTTAGCCCGTTTCTCGGGCTTCTGAACCGGAGGGCAGACCCTGCTCCACCGGCTGATCTCACGGCGCGAGCCCTTGGCAGAAGTTTGGTGCTTGTACCAGCTCCAGACTCCACAGCTGGAACTTGTCATTTGAACTTGCGTGGAAGCCAAGGGTATTTTTGTCAAAGATATTTGTTTTTGTTTTCCTTTTGGTCTTTGTACTTAGACAGTTTTGTGTTTATTTTTTTAAAATTAGAAATTTCACTAGCAAAACACCCACCAGCTCTTTTTCTCTACCAGGCCATTTGCTTCTTTGGCATCCTTAACATTTACCTCCATCTGCCTTGTTTTTCTAACCTGCTTCTTTTGTTAAAAAAAAAAAAAAAGAAGAAAGAAAGAACGTTTGCACAATCAGTGACTTATCAGTCATATGACAGTGAGCTCTTCTAGTCTGAGTTTGGGAAGAAGAACCTCAGTTTCCGGCATTTTTTTTTTTCTAGTGAAACTAGAATTTTTGGCATTGGACAAATCTGAAACTTAATTTTTCCCCTTTCTAATTTATTAGTATTGCCTGAAGGGAGCTCTCTTCTGACACTTGTCACATTGTTTTTTAAAAGATACAAGGGGCTGTCTCTCTGCCCTGCTAGAATGTTGGCTTTTGTCACAAAGTACAAATATATTCTGTGGATTTCAAAGCCTAGAAAGCTTTAAGAGGGATGAAGTGCAGTGTGGCAACCTTCTAATGCCTGCTTGATTGTTCTCAGTCCTGTCCTGCCTTCCTCTCCCCTGCCCCCTTTTCCGCCTTAAGAAGCTGCTCCCTAGGACGTGATTGAAATTGATCTAAGTAGTTTCCTTCAGGCATTTGGGATTTGGGCCCCAAGCCAGGCTGAGCTCTCCTTCGCCTTCAGAGGCTTTTAAACTCTATGAGAGCTTCGCTCCGGTCCCCAGAGCTCATCAGCATAATGGAGATTTTAAATTAGCCAGATGATAAAGTTTAATAAGATCTCAATAAATGTGCTTTTGTTTTTCTTTGGAACATCCATAAAATATCTAGCCGTCTCTCCTCAGAACACTCAGGCCTGCCGTTGTAACCTAGACATACAGTTTTAGGGGTAAAGAGAAAACAATGGTTGTTTTCCCCCCTTTGCTTGCTCATGCTTGCTCCGTGAGGATTCTGTGGGCAGGGGGAAGGGTTTGTGTGCTATATTATGATCGCAGGCACGTTGCTAAGAAAGCAAGCATGAGTGAGCCCTTCCGGTAGCTTAGCTAGTCCTGACCATGATTTGCTAAAAAGGGCAAAGTCGGCTGTAGAAATGTAAATCTGTAGAATTGCGGTCGTATAGACAACCTTATATGGCCATCCAGGCAATTGATCCTAGTGAAGAGAAGGGCAGATATAATTTAATCCTAAAATGTTTCCTACCGTTTTTCTTTTCCAGTGGCTAGAAAGTTTGAGATGGTGGGGAGAGGGGATGCTGGTCTCTCGGCAGTGGTAGCTTCTTGAAAGGTTGGTTGTGGGTCTGGGGAGGGGGCACTCTGTCCATGACACATTGCATGCATATCTGAACCGGGTTCTTTTTTGGCTGCTGGTCAGAATTTCAAAAGGAAGTCTCCTCTGGCATTGCGTGAAAGAAATAGAGTGATGACTCATACAGTTGTACTCTTGGCCAGTAGATAAAGTTCTTGTCCATTGTGGCACTCCCAGCAGGGCCGGGAGGAATTTCCCCTCCTGCATCCTTTACAATAGCAGATGGCCATTCTGGAATGATTTCTCCCCTCTGTTGTCGAAGCTCTTGTTTTTCTCTGACCACTGTGGAAGTCATTAAAGTTGTGTGTACCCATGGCCCTGCACTTGGGAATGGCATTCTTTGAAAGCCTACTAGGTCTGGGCTAAGCAGGAAATGGGTGGTTTCTGTGCAGCTCCATTGATGTCCTTGAATATAGACCATCAGCTTGCTGCGTCTGCTCACTGAGTGTGGCCCTGTGCTCTCAGCTGTGTCTGCAAAGGGAGACACATGCAATGTCAGAACACATTGCATTGTATGCGTTGCAGCCTTTCTGTTTTGTGCTTGAGGAAGGAGGATGGCTGGGTTTCTCTTAATTGCACATGGTTCTCGAGACTGTCAGATAACCTGGCTAAACCTGTGGGGGGTGTGTCTGAGGCTGGTTTTCTTTGTGTGGTTTACAGAAACTCATTAGTAATGTCAACACTGGTAACTATAACAAAAACTGGCTTAGTGACCTTCAGTCACTGTGGCCTTTGGTCCAACATGGTATTTCTTCTGAATCCATCCCCATTCCTAGAAACAGCTTTCCTCTTGCTCTCCTAAAGACACGGTTCTTATAGTGACATGGCCACAGTCTGTTTGCCCTTCATCCCTGCATGTATTTTGGAAATATGCTTTTGGTTCTATTTTCAGTTGTCATAATCACGTGCCTTCTTGTGGTTCCTTTCGCACAGACCTGCCTGGAGTTGGAACGCTATCTCCAGAGTGAACCCTGCTATGTGTCAGCCTCTGAAATCAAGTTCGACAGCCAGGAAGATCTGTGGACCAAAATTATTCTGGCTCGGGAGAAAAAGGAAGACCCGGAAGTGAAGGTTTCCTCCAGTCCTCCTGAGGATGCTCTCAGCAGCCCCAGCTTTGGCTACAACCTGGAGACCAACAGCTTGAACTCGGATGTGAGCAGCGAGTCATCTGACAGTTCCGAGGAACTCTCACCCACTTCCAAGTTTACCTCTGACCCCATTGGCGAAGTGCTGGTCAACTCGGGGAACCTGAGCTCCTCAGTCACCTCCACACCCCCTTCTTCCCCAGAACTGAGCAGAGACCCTTCCCACCTGTGGGGCTGTGCACCGGGTGAGCCGCACCCTCCAGGGAAGATACGCGGTGGGACTTCGGGGAAGCCGGGTGACAAGGGCAGCAGCGGGGACGCCTCCCCAGACGGCCGGAGGAGGGTGCACCGATGCCACTTTAATGGCTGCCGAAAAGTTTACACCAAAAGCTCCCACTTGAAAGCACATCAGCGCACTCACACAGGTCAGTCCCTCCTGCGACCCGGGAGGTGGGCCGCTGGTGGGCGCCACTGAATTGCACCAGCCCTGGGAGGGGGCCGGGCTCCGCAGAAGGCTGTCAGAGCAGACACATCCTCACCTCACTCATTCCCTAAAGAGATGGGTCTCTGGGAAAGACAGAGTAGGAGGTGAAAGACTGGACATGTGCCGATGAATGGTTGACACTTTCAGAGTAAACAGACAAGAGGTAAATCACGTTCTCCATCTCCACCCAACCCCCTACCCACTCCAATCCTCCTGGTTATCAGGACCCATTGTGATAGTGTTACATGGAGTTGCCTCTGATTTTTTTTTTGAAATGAAACTCAAAGATCAGGAGAGAGGGTGGCTGGACAGCATGGTGCACGCTGGTGTTGACAGTGTCGGGATTGAACTTGACCATAAGCTCTGTGTAGCAGTTTTGATCAGTGGGTGCTTACTGGGAATTTCTCTGTGGATCATGCTGTGCTTTAGTTTTCTGATACCAATTTTTAAAAACCACAAATTGAAAAAAAAGTTTTTAATGAAATATTACAACCTAGCCCTAGCCAGTTTGGCTCAGTGGTTAGAGCATTGGCCTGAGAACTGAAGGGTCCTGGGTTCAATTCCAGGCAAGGGCACATACCTCAGTTACAGGCTCAATCCTCGGCCCTGGTCGGGGCACGTGTAAGAGGCAACCAATCAATGTGTCTCTTTCACATCGATGTTTCTCTGGATCTTCCTTTCCCCTCCTTCCCCCTCTCTCTAAAAATCAATGGAAAAATATCCTCGGATGAAGATTAACAATAACAACAACAAAAGAAATACAGCAGCCTAGATGAAAGTTCTATTGAAAATTACTATTATAGTCTCTAGGGTAACTGGTGATGAGTCACAGAAATGTTAGAGCTGGAAGGGACCTTAGAGATCAAGTCACTCAAGCTCTCATCCTACCACTAATGAGAGGAGATGGCTGAGCCCTCTGCCAGGGTTCCCAAGATGGTCATGGCTGAGGGGGATCAGGACCCAGGTGCCATTTGTCCCAACAGCATTCTCTGCGACTGGTTTTGGCAAAACGGTTCCTGTCCTCAGGTAGCACTTTTTAGTGAATTCATATTTATAATCTGACCAAGGAACAAAGTGGACTTGGTTATTTCATTGCCATTTAGAAAGTTCTTTGACAGCCCTGGATGGGGTTTCCCAGAAACTCATGACTTCAGTTCTGGAGAAATGTAGTTTCTCGGAGGAAACAACAAAGCTCATTCCACAGGGAAGTGAGTAAGGAGCAAAATAAGTACTTGGGAGAAACCGTTTCCATGGAGAAAGCAATAAAACCCTGCCCTCACAGAGGCTGTGGGTCCAGTGGGCTGACACATCACCTCTCAAGTATTTCTTCAGTCTGAGTAATCGTCTTTCTTACATATTAACTGACTAAGGTCATGTGGGCTCCGGGTCGCTTCCACAGCACTTGGAGGCCTGAGGCTAGGTCAGGAAAGAGCTCCTGGGTGTTACCTTCTGAGCGCCAGCTGCTGTTCCTAATTGAGGTGTGTTAGGAATTCCCGAGGCCACCAGACCTGGCGCTTGCTAATGAGTTGACTTTCACCATGTGGTGTTGTAGCAGGGCCCCTTCCCTCACTGGACAGTGAAGTCATGGCATGCTTGTCTTGTGCTCTCTTCCCAGGAGAAAAGCCTTACAGATGCTCATGGGAAGGGTGTGAGTGGCGTTTTGCAAGAAGCGATGAGTTAACCAGACACTTCAGAAAGCACACTGGTGCCAAGCCTTTTAAATGTTCTCACTGTGACAGGTATGTGCTTGAAGCGCTGGGTTCGGGAATGCCATCCCCCTAATGGCGTAGGCATACAGTAAACCTGGAGAAAGGCGAATGTTTTCCTAGCCTGTACTGTGCTGTTTTAGCCTTGGACAAGTCTCTAATATGCCTATTGTCCAAGTTAGGTTGCTCTGTGTCCTGTATGTGTAAAACCAGAGTGATTTCATTCCTACTGAAGTAGGTCTTCAGTAGTTTTTGAATTTCAAGACTGGGCAGTAATGTGCTCCAAAGAGCTGACTGGAGACCTTAATTTATATTTCTATCAGTTGAAATTTCCTAACCCTGGAAATAAATTGTGATGATTCAGTGGATTGCCAGCTTCCCTTTGAGAAGGGCTGGGTTGGGGTGTGCAGGGTGGGAGATCTGTAATCCAGCGAAGGCTGGAGATCTAACCTCTCTGATGCTGATTGGTTTTGCAGGTGTTTCTCCAGGTCCGACCACCTGGCCCTGCACATGAAGAGGCACCTCTGAGGGAGCAGAGTGTGAATCCTGCGGCTAAAACGGCTTCCAGGCTGAGAGACGGCCATGGAAGGAGGGTGCGTGTTCCAGCCAAAGCATGCCATTTTGCACCCCACCCAGTTGCCTCCAGGACCTCTCCTTGGAAGGTCTTTCGAAGGCGAAAGAAGTCATGTCAGAAGCGGCAGAGCGCCTGTGGTGTGTGGTGTTTGGGTGGCCTGGACTCGCCACTGGTACCTATCTTCTGAGTGGTCCCTAAGCCTTTGCCGTGAGCATGTGCACTGAGAATGTTAATGGTTGGGTTGACTGTATGTGGAGGATCTATTAGGACTGTGTGATGAGGCAGAGTCTTTCCTGTGCAGTAGCAAGACTGCAAGAGACAGAAAAAAAATTGTTTGAATGTTTTGTGTGTGACAGGTAAACCATGAGAGGAGATGACCACCAATCATTTCTTTGGGGGGTGGGAGGGTGTCTGCGCCTTAGGGAAAAAAAAAAAGAAAAAGAACAAAAAGAAGGGAAAACATGGAGGGCGGAGTGTGAGTGGTCAGAACCCCTGTGTGGCGAGTGGATGTGGGAGGGGGAGCCCTCCTGTGTGAGAGGAACATTGGCGTCTGGTGCAGCTACGAATCGAATCGTGCAATGTGTCAAGTAGCTTGTTCTACTGGCTACAACAGCTCATTTGTTACCCTTTGTATAAGCTGTGTATTTACAAATATAACACAATGGTAACCTTTCCTTATAAGACAAAAGTAATGCATGGTCTAGGGAATTTTCTGCTTTTCCATTTTTAAATCAGAATTACAATTTTGATTCCAGTTACTGAGCAGCTAAGATACAATTTGTTGAAATCAGTGATCCCTAGCCATTTGGGCCTGGCAATACACAATTTCTCTCCCCTTCGATTTTTGTAACACTCCCCTTCCAGAAAGGTGGTGTGCAACATAGGATTGTTTTTTAAATGATTCTGAATTTGATGACCTTTTTGGAAATTTAATGATGCCCTTCAAGACATTGGACACCTACTGGGTGTCAAGAATGCGAGGGCTGGTCTAATGTTACATTAGACTAAGAACCTAAAATTTTCTCAGTTGGGTGGATAAAACCACTAAAGCTTAGAAAGTGTTTTCTCATGCAGCTATGTTTCTCTTATTTATGCCTTGAGGACTAATTTCTGGTTTTCTAGCTGTTAATGCACTGTAGATCTTAAAAATGGTGCCTTATGCAAGTGGCCCCTTATGTGGGGGTCTCATACAGGGGTATGGGTGATGCATGCTTTATTAAGGCTCTTTTTTCACCTGGCATTGTACTGTATCAATGTAAAATACAGAAAAAAATCTCTTTAAAGTCCTCCTTCACAAAGACAAATAGAGAGATGAAACCCCCCCCCAAACAAGTCAGTATTTACTCAATATTTTGCATAACTTGACCATCAGTGTTAAAATGGAAAACACATGATAATTGAAAAACCTGACCATTTCTGCCACCATGAGACTTTTCGTATAGACTTTGCACAACAATTGTATAGTTCACACACCGGCTGTATTTAATATGTAATGTTTTCACGCATATTAAAGATACAGAAGTATAAAAAAAAACAATGTTAATGTATTTGCTTAAAAGGCACAAGTTTCACATACCTATCTAGCTATTTGTTGGTAATACAGAAAGTATATTAATTTTTTAAAAGTGGGCAGAATTCTTGTGTATGTATATTTGTGTGTATAGTATGTATATGTTTGTGTGTGTGTATATATATATACATATATATAATATATAAATATTTTTTTAAGGAGAAATTAGATGTTTAGCTAGAAAATTTCACAGCCTGTGAAGAAATATTTCAAAATGGCCATAAAGGAGGTAAAAATGAAAACTATAACTTTTATAGAGGCTTTATCTTTAATTTAAGTATTTGCTACAGACTCTTGGCAAGGACTCTGTTCCAGACTGCTGACTCTGCTCATCTTACTGGCAGGTCTGGAACAGGGTACTGTTGGCCACTCAAAATTGGCATGAACGGAATACTAGCCCACAAGTTGGTCTCAGACACACTATTGTTTTGATTTTTAATTTCAGCCTTATTAGAAGATCTAAGAGTCAGCTAATTACAGGGATTTTTTAAGAACACTTTTTATGCAGATGAAGTTGGTTTTTTTGTTTGTTTGTTTTTAGTACTTAGATTCTTCCCATTTTTCCAATGAATAATTTCCCTGATTTGGCACACCACAGTGTGGACAGCTGATATTTCATCCAGCTGCTGGCTTGTGGGTGTGGATTTTTATACATATATATATATATACATATATATACACATATATATATACACATGTGAGTCTGGCTGGGCTGGTATTTTGTTTGATCTTCCTGGAAATGAGCAATGATGAAAGCTCGAATAACTGGTTTTTTTATCTGGGCTGATGAATACACTTACCTAAAGAACTCATTTCATTTTGCTAAGGGGGAAATGCACTTTTGGCAATTCAAAATCCAGGCATTTGATTTGCTGGATTTTGGAAAACTCCTTTTTTGGCCCTGCTGTGCGCCTAGCCATAACAATTCCATTAAGTAAGAAGGTAAACAAAAGACAAAAAGGAAAAAAACCACGCAACTTGCACTGGCTTGTCTCACTTATGAAACACCACGGAGTTGTTTGATTGGGTGGGGCTGGGTGCCGTGTATATCAATGCCTGTAATTTTCATAATAAGCAAGTACATAAAGAATTATATTCTGTTCAGGTGATAACTGAGCCTCAATCAAGCAGAAACTTTTTGCTTGACATTAAAAAAAAATTTCTATTAGTGAAATTTCTTTTTTTTTTGAAGCACCCTGTTATCTAAAGAATCTTTGTAAGATTTTTGTAAAATTTTGTTTTACAAGATTTTATTTGAAATTGTTTTTTGCAAGATTGTTATATTTCTGTATGAATGTATTTTTTATTGGAATAACATAAAAGAATTCTTATCAGGATCTCGACTGTGCTTGGTTTTTTCTTGGGGCAGGGTGGGGATGGGTGGGGGGGCGATGAAACAAATTCCTGCTCTATTAGTCAACCTTGGGAAATGTCCCTTGTACAACTCTGAAAGCCTCTTGCCAGCCTAGTCCCTTCCTTCCAGCTTCACAGCCTGACCTGGGAGCTAATGTGCAAAGAACAGCCTAATGTTGCTCCCCTGAAATGCACTGAATTTCCTTAAAGCAACCTCCAGGCTTAGGCTTTGGGGCACAGTAGGAAAACATTTGCTCCTGCGTTTTATCTTCCTGTCACTCCAGCCAGGGGAATAATACCGCAGAGGCATCTGCACAATGACAAACTTGAACGCTTCCTTTCCCTTTCTCGTGCTCCAGCAGCCCTATTCCAGTTAAGCAGTTAGATCAGGGCCAGCCTTCTCTGACCTGGCCCACACACCTGGCAGAGCTGTCACAGAGGAAGGCAAAAATGACAGGAAGGGACAGCAGGCCACAAAGCTGTCCTGGCTTTCTACAACCCACCCTTCCATACCCCCTGCCTTCTCTGGTAGACCAGTAAGATGGGGTGGAAAGTAAGAGGTTGTTTACATGATCACCAGATAATTTTGTATCTTTTTCTTTAAAGGCTAATGGGATACATTCAATGTAGAGTTTGAAAATAAATAGTCCGCTTTTGGATTTTTAGAAAGGTTTCATGTAAGTAGCCTTAAATCTTGGTCCCAGTTTTACTGCGTGTTAGTAGCATCGGTTTATCTGCAAGTCCGTTTTCAGGCTGTCTCAAGCTAATCAGTAGTGATAGGTTAAAGCAATGTGTGCTTTCCAGAAGGGGCTATAGGATGGTGGAAATTTTCATGGGAAAACTTAACGTTCTTCCTTTGAGGAAGTTCTCACATTTTGGATGCTTTAAGTGCTCATGACTTCTCTTCATAGCAGATCTTTGTTTTGCTAGATGTGCAGACTTTACACTAGCTTTTGATTTTATAATTGGGGAGGGGAATTTTTAAATGAATCCCCAATGTTAAGTGGCTTTCTAGAACTGCAGTAAAAATATCAGCAATTCGGGAGGCGTTGTTGGCGTGGGAGGGTGGAGGAAGCTGATGAAAATTTGGCCAGGACTCATGGGTGTGTTGTGTTCTGAAACACATGTCAGGATGACTAATAGTTGGATTGCCCTGACTGTATGGCTAAATAAAGGCTTGATAATGCATTCTGGGCTACTGGTAAGACTTGACCACTTTGTCATGTGCAGACTATGCTGAACAGCTCAGTTATGTTCAAATAAGGCTGTTAGGAGAACTGTTGTGCAAGCAATCAGCTGTAAACCTAACATATTTATAGAAGTATAAAAAATTTCAGTCTGCTTAACAAATTTTTTGAAACCTAGCTCAAAGAAAGGAAATGTTCCCGTTCTAACTAGTTGCTGTGTGCTCTTGGACAATTTGCTGAGCTTCAAGGGACCTCCACTTTCTTATGGCTGAAATATTTTGAGCAAGGGCACATGCATCTCACATTTTATACAGCACTACAATTCTGTGGTCTGTGAGAATAGGGTGGACTTGAAATTATAGGTTCACTATCTATGGATACTCAGCTCAGATCTAGAAAGCTCTCTCATGTGCTATAGTAGAAAGTATTGTTGAGAGAATTGCTCTGACTTAGAACGGAAACAGAAAGTTCTCAAATTGCCCTTTGCCCCTTTAATTATAGTGAAGTTATTCAGGCATTTGGTGCTTTATAGCATGCCATTATTTTATTTCAAAAATAAACAAACAAACAAAAGATCTCTTTAAAAAGTGCCATTGTAGCTATTGCAGATCCAAGTCTGTCATATCCCCCCACCCCCCAAATCTTAGTCCATACACCCGTGTGCACAAACAGTGGGGGTGGTGACTAGAGTCAAGTTGTTTACCTTTATATTGTGGTTGCTGTGGAGAAAGAACATAGCTTTCATGTGTAACTCCTTTCTTAGGTCCTAACCTTATGGTACCATGAGCTATTTTTTAACAACCCTCCTTCCCAACTAAATTCTTCCTCTCCCCAAATTGGGTGATAATAAAGATGATGATGTCTACTACTTTTTTTGCCTTAACCAGGAACTGGGTAAGGCAATATGTCATATCTGTGTGTGTGTGTGTGTGTGTGTGTGTGTGTGTGTGTGTAGAATGAATGCCACGTGGTAGGTACCATTCCCATTTCACATATGAGGAATATTGAAGCTTCAGGAAGTGAAGCTGCTTTCCCTAGCTCAACTAAGTGCTTGCCTACAACTTAGTTGTAGGCAAGCATCCAATCCAGGGCTCTCAAATGGCAAAAGACCAAGGTTTTAATCACCACTGAACACTGCTTTCTATCTCACCCAAGTTCTCACAAGAGCCTGTCGAATTCACCTTAAAATGAAGTTACATTTATGAAATGGAGACAACTTTCTTACAATTCAGAAGCACTAAAGCTATAAACTGTGCTGTAATTCTGAGCAAACAAAGTAACCATTTTGAATTGCTTTCAAGATATGAGACAGATGGCATGTATTTATTTTTAATGTTTAAGAAGATAGAGAACACAATTGGGGATGTGACATCCTGCATTAATTGGCAAGCATCACCTAATGTACGTAGTTAAGACACAAAGAGAGGAAAATTAGGGTCATGCATCACCCAAATGAGGCAATACAGCAAAGTGTATTTAACTAGATTTATTTTATAACATGTTCTCTTT
>NW_006286673.1:971517-1003675 GCF_000327345.1 Myotis davidii
TCCCTCTAAGATTTTAATGAGAATTCTCTAAACAACTGTGAATGAAGAGACAAAGAGGAGAAGGAATCTGGGTACCACATGTCTTGATAGGAACCACACTGGGCTGAGCAGTTACCAAAGAATTTTCAATAACAGACAGACTTAACTACCATGTCCATTGTCATTGAGTCCCTCTCCAAATAGTTTTGTACTGACTTCCCTGTACACTACATAACCCATGCCTAAAGCAAAACAAAACAACAACAAAAAACACCACATGATGTAGGATTGTTTCTTAAATTAAGAGCCCCCAATTCGAAGCTGCCATAAACAAACAATTATTAACTTTTTAAAAGGTTTAGCTGCTTAGATAATAGATTACTGTGTACCACACCACCTATGAGCTTTTCTGCAGGTTGTACTTGCTAGATGCCCAAGCACATTTATCTATGACTTGCATTTATCAGCTAAGCATAGCTCTGTTCCCCTCCATTGCTTAAGTTTCACGTTACCACATTTCATTTGAGTTGTGCAAGACTTTCCTGCAGATGTGCAAGGTAGGTAATGACATGCGCTGGCATTATCAATTAGCTCAGTGTAAAAGCAGGTGACAGTGCCCGGTGTCATTTTTCTACTTGTGTTGGTGAGGAGATGAAAGCACATGGGATAGGTAAGATGGCAGTAATGGCAGTGTGCCCTACTGTCCCTTTCACATGGGAATGAATGTAAAAACTTCTTCACTTTCACCCCCATCTTCACTTGTATGAAGATCATCCTCCCCAACATAGGTCATTTATTCACAAGCTCAAAAGTCAGAGCAAGCCTGCTGCTCACCATGAGACGTGTGTGTATTTAAACTGTAAAAATTTAACTCTTGAAGGTAAAATTGCCTTTGGGCAAAACTGAGATATATAAATTATTTAAAGTAAATTTAAAAAAATAGTGTTTGCTACAGATTTTATTTTTAAATGTATATTCTATTGATTTCAGAGAAGAAGGGAGAGGGAGAGAGAGATAGAAACATCAATGATGAGAGAGAATCATGGATGGCTGCCTCCTGCACTGGGGATCAAGCCGAAACCCGGGCATGTGCCCTCACTGGGCACGTGACCTCCTGGTTCATAGGCTGACACTGAACCACTGAGCCACGCTGGCCAGACAATGATGTTTCAGTTTTAAATATCTATGTGTCCTTATTCTCTATCGGAAGATGGAGGCCAGGTAATAGCAGGGAGGACTCATGGGGCAAGAGGCCACTCAAAGTCCAGCATTTCTGAGCTTGTTCCCAGCAGCATCACTCAGTTCTAAATGGTCTGGGCAGAGGTGCAGTAAAAAGGGTTACTGGAGCTTTGTGAGTGGAATAGCCACACACTCAAATTTCGAAAATGTCAACAGGATGCAACAATGGGAACTCTGGGTTCCAGTGCCTTTCTGACGAGAAATGTTCATGGGGTTTAAGAGAGGAAGGAGTGCCAGCAGCTTCTGGTTTTCTCTGGATCAATCATGACCCAACACCTGAGCTTCCTGCAGTTAGGTAACCCTGAATGTTCCTTTAAAAAATGCCTGTATTCTAGTGACCAGCTGGGGTGGCACCTGGGGGCCAGACAACTGTACAAGAGTGTGAGGACATTGTTGCCCAAGCATCCTTTCTTTGAGCTGTGAGTTCCCATGGAAATGTTCAATGCTAACACAATCTCAGAGTTACTTCTTGTTAAAAGGGAATCCTAAGAGTTATTATTTGCCAAGACAGGGCATTTAACTATTGTGTCCAGAGGAACCTTCTCACATGCAACTTAGGAGTAGAAGATTCACTAATTCCAATCCTTTGAACGTTGTTTTTCTCATACCCAAGATGGGACAATGAGAATCCTTTTGGGATTGTTGTAAGATTAGAGATAAGGTATGTAGGGATCGGTAGTTGGTCATTATTTCATTGTGTGCTGGATATTTATTTCTCCATAAAGAACAGGAAAAGGATTCTTGTTCTTCCCATTGAATTTTTTTAAAGCAATTAAAGAAATAGGATTAGGAAACATTCACTCATTATTTTCCACAACATAATTTTCCAGTAAATTGAGTGAAGGGCAAGCTGAATCTTAAGTTGTATTTTTATGATCAATAAAGTCGTTTCCTCTCGCAACACTGGCTGTGCTGCTGAAATCTTGCAGGAAGGAAGTTCTGCAAGACTTTGAGTAAAACATTTCCTGGCAAAAGCTGTGAACACACTGACCAGTGGCAGAACTGAATTGACCAACAGATTCAAAAAGTTGAATTTACAGTGTTTCTGACAAATGACAAAGAACTTGGAAGTCCCAATTGTTACTGAAGTTTTCATGAGCGGCCATACATCCAGATACTGGTCCAGTTCTCCTGAATTAGGTGGACTGAGCTAAAGCTACCACTGAACAGATGTCTCATTATGGTCCCCAGGAATGACTACCTTATTTAATTTATGACATTCGTTCTGATTAAATGGATTATGTGTATGGAATACCTCACACATCATAAAGCATCAGCCTGTGTGCCATTGCAATTTGCTATACACTCTATGCAATTAAATTTCCTATGCTTACATTCATATATTCTTGTTGGTTTATTTCATTATCTTTATTTTGCTTAATCTTTAGTTAACTGATGTTTGATTGCTTGTTTATTCTTTCTACCACCCTTATTCTTATGTGCATAGCTCCCATGAACATGCATTCCATGCCTTCATTGTCATGAGTCAAAATAAAATGTCACACATTTATAGAGGGTTTTGGGTGGTGGTGGTGGTAGTGGTGGTGTGTGTTGCTGTCCTTTTAGTGTTTTTGTTTGTTTGTTTTTTAAATGGTCTCACTGGCCACTTACAACAAATAAGTGCTCAAATGGATTCTGAGGCAGGTAATCATCCTGAGTGATAAAGCCTATGAAGGGGTGATAAGGATGCCTCTCATTTGGTCCTCAGACAGCCTGTGGTGAGGAAAGCAGCCATTACCATCTAATTTTGTAGGGAACAAACCTGAGATGCAGTCAATTAACTGACACAGTCAGTGCAAGGCAGGAATACAAGCCAGCCCATCTCTTTCTACTAGCATAATAGGTCATGTAGCCATCTTATTACTCGAACTTGACCCTATAGCACAGTGGTTCTCAACCTTCCTAATGCCACGACTCTTTCATACAATTCCTCATGTTGTGGTGACCCTCAATTTCATTGTTACAAATTGAACATAATTAAAGCATAGTGATTAATCACAAAAACAATATGTAATTATATATGTGTTTTCCGATGGTTCTTAGGCAACCCCTGTGAAAGGGTCGTTCAACCCCCAAAGGGGTCGCGACCCACAGGTTGAGAACCGCTGCTAGCAGGTGCACCTGTGTAAAGTGTGGCAGAAGTACATCTGTATTCCATTGTCTTCCGGTCATGCTCACATTCGCCTTCTCAACTTGCCCACGGCAGAACTCCATGTGAGCCTGTCATGGGGGTCTAAGAGCAAAAATCATTTATTCATTCATTTGTTCATTCACTCAGTAGTTAGTGAGTGTCAACAAGGTGATGGGTGGCCTGCTAGGAGTACAGCAGGCTACCAGACGAGCATAATACCTCAGCCTGGATCCTTATCTTCAAGAATTAGCTTATATTCTGACTTTTCCCATGAGCCTCCCTGGCCTCGCCAGCCACGAAAGTCTCCTGCTCTGAGTTCCTGTCTGTTGCTTGCTATTTGCCTTATTTGATACTCAGTGTGAGATATTTGTGCTTTTATTTCTTTTCTCACTTGTAATGAATAGCTAGAGAGCAAGTTGTTTCAAAGCAAAATTTGTGTGTGTCTGGGCTTTGTGCACAAATCATATCGTGTTTTCCAAGTCAGTGCTCGCAACTGCTTCTGAGACAATGATGATATGTGTACACATTCTGTGTATACCCATAGCTCCTTCACCACCACCCTCATTGCCCCTCTGGCTCATGTTTGATTAGATCCCATAATGTGTCACCCGGTTCATCCATCCTGGCTGCAGAGCATATCCTGACTGTCAGGGATTCCGCCTGAGGAATAACTGGCAGATGCGCCCTTACTTCTGCACCAGTGCTGGGGTTTCCACCACCAAATGCCCAGAACGGATCTGAACATACAAATGAATTTGTTTTCATTTCTGTTACAAGGTGGTTAAACCATTGTGAAGGGATGTCTGGCATATCCTTCCCAGGGGCAATGCATTTGAGAAGTGGATGGAAGTGCCTGGAAATCAGCTCCATGGTCCTTTCAGAAGCGTCTGCTCTACTCTTCCTCAGTCTGGGTCACCTGCATTTTCTCTGAGTTTCTTCACTTTTCTCCCTGGCTTCCTGGAGGAGGAGTTCCTTGGGGCCAGAAATTGTACATATAGATTTGCATCTCAGCCTGCTCAGCTCCTGGTGTGGGTGTTCCATGAGTGAATGAGCTAATGATTCTTCTTGTTACCCCTTCACTCCCTGTGCCAATAGCATTGGGTCTCTTGATTCTAGGGACAATCTATACTAATAAAAGGGTAATATGCTAATTAGACCAGGAGACCTTCTGGATGTCCTTCCAGACAAAACCATGGTGGCGGGACTAAGGCAGAGGTGATTAAGGGTGATCAGGCAAAAAGGGGAGGGCAATTGGGGGTGACCAGGCCAGGGGAGCAGTTGGGGGCAAGCAGGCTGGAAAGGGGAGGCACTTGGGGGCCATGAGGCTGTCAGGGGAAGGCAGTTGGGGGGCCATGAGGCCGGCCGGGGAGGGCAGTTGAGGGATCGGGCCTAAACCAGCTGTCAGACATCCCCCAAGGGGTCCCAGATTGGAGAGGGTGCAGGATGGCCTGAGAGACAGCCCCCATGCACGAATTTTGTGTACCGGGCCACTAGTCTCTAAATAAACCCATAACTAATTGATCCAAAATATTAGACTTCTCAGGTACATCTTTTGCCTGGCAGGCATGAGGAAGGCCAGTTATTCATTTTGTGTTTTATTCTTTCCTACTGCCCTTTCACCTTAGATTGAAAAGTTACCTAAGAAGTGCTTGAAAATCAGAGGAAGATGATTAGGGAAACCCATACACCTGTCAACTGGGTTCTAAATAGTACAAAGTAAGCAATTCACACAACCCATGAGAGTTGTGTTTCTTTCAACTTTGTACTAATTAAAAAGCCTTTCCCTCCTACAAATGTATTGAATGCTCCGGAAAGGGCCACATGACTCTGAATAGAACCTCTTGGGGGGGAGGAGGGGGGAATGAAAGTGAAACTTCATGAAAGCACATTCTGTGCTTGTCATTAAAGTTAAATAACCAAGTGTTTTGACACATTACTTCTAAACCAAATACAAAGTCCTTTCAATTCTGAATGTGATTCTTTTGCACATGAGGAGTAAACTGGTGGTGGAGGGTTGAGGGGTGTGTTGAGGTGGGGGTAGTGTCCCAGGTGACTAAATGTCTGCAAATCCCAAACCTCCCTTCTCACAACCTGCTGCCTTTCCCTGCATTTTATTCAAAGTCATTTGATGTTGATTTTATCACTTTCAATCAGAGTGGCATCTTTTTCTTCAAGGTCAAATGGGTGATTGAGCTGCCACTGCTTATCATATACTCGTTTTAGGCAGGACATTACAGAGAGTGTACATTCATTTTCCAGCTAAAGGTAACACAATTCAGTGAGTGCTTGGGACAAAAAAATGAGCTCACATCCCTCCCTCGTCCCTCCCTGTAAAAGCGGAGACAGTTGCTGAAGCCCTGAGTTCGTTCTTGTCTATGTGATGGGATCCCTTTGGATGGCTGCTGCAAATATTAAATAGAAGACTTATGTGAACGTCCAGATGCAGCCCTTGGTACCAGGAGACCTCAGTCCTCTTTTCTCCAAATGGCTAACTGAGAGGCAGCTTGTTTTTGTCTCAAGTCCCTTGCATAGAAGCTTTTCTCACATACCCTCATCCCTTTTAACAACTTTTTTCCATTCAATCGATGTCTGTGACCAGTCACAGGGAAATGTCCTTTCAGGAGATCACAGCACCAAATAAAAGGTGTCAGAACCTGAAGGCCTGGTCCCCCGCCACATTCACTCATCCACCCACATCCATTGTCCACCGCTGGCTCAGTGCCTCAGGCCTAGGAGTCCCACTTCCTGTGGTAGAAATGCCTTCTCCTAACATCCCTAAGGTGCAGGTCTCAGGATTTAAGCATGAAAAATACCTCTGGCTGCTGGAATTGTGCTCAACTATTATGATGTTGCCAATTTCCTACCTCCCTCTGCTTCAGCTTCTCATCATCATATTGGGTGGAGAACAGCCAACATGCCGAGCTGTTGTTAGGATGTGAAATAATACATGGAAGGAGCTTAGCCTGGAATCGGGAGCCAAGGTGGGTGATGTACATCATAGTTTGCTCAGGTTCAGATTATTACTGTAACTTCTTTGTGAAACAGGAGAAATTATTTTAAAAACACTTTTGTAAAATTGTTAGGTGGGTCCAGAGGACTTAGAGATATAGGAACAATTTGAGGAAGTCCAAAACAGCACTTTCAGACGCTGCTATAGCTCTCAGTATGAACACAGCCTTTAACTGCTTGTTGAACAGCCTATATTTTTCCATCCAGCTCCAACAAGTTATCCTAAAAAATGGCAGACAGAAATTGGGATTGCAGCATTGGCCATAAAAACGGCCCTCTCCTTCCCGCCTCACAGGGAGACACTATCCTGGGTTCCTTTAATGGAAATGCATGTCATGACTATTAATATTCAACTTCGTTTAATGAGAAGTCATAGCTTCTATTATTGGTCCACTAGGGAGAGTAATTTTCTTTATAAAGAGGATCGGTATTGCTGGCAGAGGAAAACTTAACCAAGAATAATGACATTACTAAGGGTTTGTTGAATTAATGGGTGACCACCTTGGCTTGAAATAGTCAGGTCCATCTTATTTGCATAATTCAAGAGTACGGAGAGTGTTGTCTACCCTGGATGTGTCATGATGAGGGTTTGTGTCAGCTATGGTTCAAGGATGGAGGAAACGTTGGCTGCAAAATGGTCTCAGACACAAGGGCAACAGAACATTGACCAGACTCCTTTATCCTCCGCCACAGGGAAGTACAGCCACAGCCACAAAAAAGAATAATAATTTTGGGCATGTGCAGATCAACAACAATGCTTGCACCTATAAAACAAACAGATGTGTCTTTACTTTAGGGAAATGTCCCTTTTGTGTTCCCTAAACTCGCTTTACATATCCCCTGCTGACGACAACCCATCTCGCCAGTCTCTACAACTGCAGTGAAATGAGTGACAGGCCAAGTGCAATGGCCTGAGGACAAGTCTCTGTACCAGCCTGGGATTAGAGATGGTTGTACTTTAGAGTCCAGCACACCTGGGTCAAATGCCAGTTCAGGAGGTTTCCCGACCTTGTGAAGTCACTTAAACTCTGGGAGCACCCACTTTCCTACGTTAAAATGGGGATTGGGACATCAGCCTGTCAGGTCCCCAGCCCAGAAAGCCTATCCTAGGAGAGCCCGAAGAGAGGAAATGTACACCCTGGCAAGTGCTCAACCCCCAGCGGACAGAGCATTCTGCTTCTGTTCCCAGCTAGTCCTGAAAGGTGATATCTTCCTCAGAACTTACTCATAAAAAGATCCAACTCCACAGGTTGCTTTCCGCCCTGGACCAATTTCAGCTCGGCAACTTGACTTTCTCTGCCTTTTATTTCCCGTGCATTGGGCCTTGTGTCTGAAACACAAGTGTTATCTAATCTTAATAGTGTTGTAATGTACCCCGCAAATCACAGAGGACACCTCAAGAAGTCGAATTAAAGAGTCACATTTATTGCAATCCGGGACTATGAGGGGGCATTTTGGCTCTCCCAAATCTCATAGTGATAAGATGGCCGCAACACCAGATTTATATAGGCAAACATCACAAAGGTATTGATTACATCCCAAGGTTTGGAATGAGGAAACTGATTTTCAAAAAAGCAGTTTACAGAAGCAGAAGCAGCATGCTATCTAAATTATGTTATCTAGAGTCAGACTTAAGCATGTTATCTAAATTACAGTTTTTGTTTTGGGTCTCCTTAACACTGAGTCAACAGGGACATGTTAACTGGGACCCTCTGACCTTGGGATAATTGTGCTGTCCTTCTGAGATAAAGGAAAATGTGCTTTCTAAGACCAGTATGACCACAACCAATGGGATAGTCACATTACAATCAATCGGGTATTTAATCAAATGGGGTAATTTATATAATTCAGAAAATTAAAATAATTTTTCTATTATTAAACAAAGCAAATAAGTACAGAAACCAAACAGCAGGGTTAAAGTTAAACTATAGTTTCTACCTGAGATGATTGCTACCATACTTCAATAGGACCATAATATTAATGTCAGAGCTGAAACCAGAACCCAGGCCTCTGGCTCCCAATTCTGTTTGCTTCCTACTGAATCACAGTCGTCAAAGCTTCTGTGACTTGAAAACCATGGCGAGCCATGTATAGGGGAATGGAGAGTGGATTGCAGTGGGGTCAGCCCTCACCTTCCTCAGCCTGACTCCAGGGCTACCTGTGGGTACAAGCCCAGGAGTTACTCCCCATTGTTATTCTTTATATTTTATACTGTTATGGACTGAGTGTTATGTCGTCCCCACCAAAAAAAAAAAAAAAATCATATTGCATATGGTCTTTTATTCTCCCCCAAATTTATGAGAATGGAGATTACTATCCCTTTTTTATAATAGAGATCCCTAAAACCCAAGAATGTTAATGTCACCAAACTACAAGTCAAACCATCATCCAGATCTGTATTTGGCTAAACTGCCCATGGCCCCTCAGGATTCTAAAGTACATCCCTAATTGGGGTGTTGGTCAGGCTTGTGGGGAGTAGGTTTTCATTGAGGAGCAGCTCTATCTACAGGACAGTGGAAGAAGGCTGCGGTGACTCAGTTCTCCTGGGCTTGTACCCACAGGTGGCCCTGAAGTCAGAAGAAGGACACCTGAGGTGGGGCCAATGAGCAAGAGCCTACACTTTCCTGGTCCATTCATACTTGTTCTGGGAAAATCTATCAAACCCTGGAGTGGCAGGCTGACACATTTCACCAGGACTTAATCTCCTGGACAAAAGGAACCACACCCCTTCACCTTGTAGTAAAAGGAAGGACTCAGGTGAGACTCACTGAAGAAATGCAAGGTGTGCCCTTGAAAAACTGGATTGTTGGGTGATGACTTATCACCTGTGGGAGGTGGCGTGGGGTAATAGGATGGGGTGGGTTTGAGAATGGAGTTTGAGTCCTATCTGCCACTTCTGAGCTGTGTGGCTGTGGGCGACTCACTCCAGCTCTCTAAGCCTTCAGGGCAACATGCGTGAAAAAAGAACAATTACCTTCCTTGAAGAACTTTGTGGGAATTATATGAAATAAGCATTCAGTCGATATTAAATCCCTTTTCTTTCAAATGTATGGAATTTAATTTTTCTAGGGGCAAAGAAAAGAATGGTTGGGAAAATTACTTAGGAGGTTGGTAAGTAGACAGGGGCAAGTTTGCTTAAATTACAAAGCAAAATCACAGTGTCACTCATGCACCATGCTGTTGTAGATTCAATTTAGTGCTTAAAATCCAGTGGGCCAGGGTGCTGGCAACGCAGAAGAGGCAAGGATGGTGTGTTAATCTTTGGCTAGAATAATTTATTTCAGAATAACTAATTTGGGGGTAAGTTTATATTAGTTTACATAGCATTCACAAATGTTATTTAATCCCCATAGTTAGTCCAATGAAGAAACTATTGTAATCCTTATTTTCCAGATAGTTTATGATGGGCCTAAAAATTCTCAGGCTTCAAGCCAGCCGACTGCCACAGGTGCCTCGGCTAAGGCATGAATGACACTCACGACAGGCTGGAAGGAATGCACTTGTCTTCAAGTATCTCCCATTGTAAGCAATAACATCTATAAACAAATTTAAGGGTAGTATCGCAGTATTACATAAGTGGGCTCAGGTCCAAGAAGTAATGAATGCTCATTAACATAAATTGGCATGGTAATATTTTACAGGGTGTGTTCATAACATACGAGTCTGGGTTTGCAAGTTTCTTCTCTGAAATCCCTCTAACTTGCCGTATTCTGATAAACAAATGAACAAACAAATTTTGACTCAACAGGGTGTTCAGAGGGGCAGGTAGGCAGGAAGGTTACATGCAAGTCGATGGTATGAGCTCTCCAAATGTTTCCCAAGAACGAATGCTGGAGTCCAGTATAACCTGTAAGGAATTCGAGCTTAATTATTAGCATTAAAGAGAATGCCAAAGGCTGGCAATGGTTTGTTCCCTTTTCTCCAAAGTGCAGAAAAACACATTTGACCTTCTAAGGCTTTACCGAGTAGGTATGCATCAAAAGTTAAGCTACCAAGGAATTGCAAGAAGTTCTTTGTGTGCACGTCCTGTCCTTCCGTTTCCTCACTGCTGAGTCAGCGAGTCAAAAGCAAGACCACAGTGGATGAGAGGCTTTAACAACTCGGGCAGGGACGATCTAGGCTCACCATCTTCTGTGCAGCCACTTAGTCCTTAATTTTTAATAACTGTGTCCAACTTATTTTTTTTTATCCAACTTATTGTTTGCCTAACATTCTTTTCCACAGAGTAAATAACGGCTTTATCTCAATTTACTTTTAAGAAAGTCCCAAAGTATTTGACTTAGAAATGAAACAAAAGGTTAGGGTTTGAGGTACTTCCCCACTTTCTCAAATATGCCAGAGAGAAGATCAAGTGAGTGTAGTTAAGTTGGAGGGAAAATCCTCAAATCAGGCCCTTTGGTGGAGAAATATGTTTCTAGTGCATCACATGCTGAGCAGGGAAACACGGTGCCTTTACTATTTTATTGTTCTCAGAGTTAAATCTAAATCAAGAGACAGAAACCAAGATGACTAAAGAGCTCTTGCACAAAAGGGCAGGTCTCTTACAGAATGGCGTGTTTTATTCAGCCTGTGCAGAGGAAAAGTTGAGATTAAGGATCTGTAATTTTTATTTGCAGACTTTCAGTTCTGCTCTAAGTTGGTCGCTTCCGTCTTTCATTTCCTGTAGCATGCCTATCACTAAGACCAGCTTCTCATTGTTTGTGGGTAGCCTGGATTGGCACTGAGGAGCAAGGCCTCGCGCGAAGCTTCTGCCTGGATGGAAGACTCCAGTTCACTTTGGGGAGCTCTTCCTAGGAGCGAGGCAAGCATTCTACTGGTGGAACATGTGCAAAGAGGCATGGTCTATTTCATATCCCCCCAGCCACACACATTACCAAAGTCTTCATACTAAATGCAGAAGTCTCAAATGGGAGAAAATGCCATTTCAACTGCACATGGAGCTGTGGTTTTGAACCAGAATGAAAATCAGAAGATTCAGGGGAACTCGAAAGTCACCAGAGGCCTTTGGCTCAGAGATTAAAAATTCAACTTCTCTTCATCCCGAATATTAGACAGATCCTTACTCCTAAACATGCACTGAAAAGAGCAAGTGTGGGTGTTTCCGTGCAGTTTGAAAAAGAGGAAACTGTTCACTACCAGTTTTCAGTCTTCTCCTTAATGCTAATAATTAAGCTCAGATTCCTTGGTGAAACAGTCCCATAAAACTGTTTTGGAAAAGTGGTGTGAGCTCAGAAAGAGAGACATGGAGATCATGGATCCTTCCCCCCACCCAATGGCTAGTCCATTCTTTGTAGCTTCTCTTGGTTAACCACATCCCCTGGCCTTCAGCGTGTCCAAAGTATGTGCGGACACTCATCACTTTCAGAGTTATCTAGAACATATTTGAAAAAGCAAACAAAAGTCCCTTCTTTTTTTGTTGTTTTAGCTGACACATTATCTCATTTTGGAGAGAGAATAGGAGCAAAAGCCATGAAACTTTAGCCCTGTCATCCAGGCACTGAGGTGTGTCCCGCCTCAGATTTGCATTTGGAGCCACCTCAAGGTGACAAGTGCCCCCCAGACCTGTGTAGGAAGGACCACAGAAGAAAGGGACAGTGCATGGCGCCAGAGTACCCAGAGGCCTCGGGGACGGCCCGATGTGCTCCTTTTCTTCAGGGGGGCAGGAATGAGACACACAGAACTCACAGCCCCAGAAAGAGTTGCGGTGCTCAGGGGCTGGGGACAGAGGAATGACATGTTTGCAAAGATGGTCTCCTCTTTCTTCCAAACCACTTCTGGGAGCCTTGATGTTTTTGAGCAGGGAAATAATATGATGAAATAGGTGCTTTAGAAATGTTCACCTATCTGTGGCATAAAAGTAAATGTAGATACGGAAAGAAAATCGATACGTATTTCACATAAAAGTGCCTTGGAGGTAGGCATTATTATTCTCAGTTTACACATAACGTTACTTGAGTTACAGAGAAGGCAGGAAACTGGCCAGAGGCCCCTACTTGAGAGAGACTGTCCACTCCTGCCATTTCCAGAGCCCAGAGGCTAGCTGTGCAGGCAGGATGGAGCCTGGTGTTGTGACACCTGTCTCAGGTAATCACACCCAACAAACTGGCCAGGTACACACGCAGCACTAGCCAGTGAGGGTCTGAGGAGCCGAAGTCCTCCCTACATTCCTCTTCTTGGGCCAGCAAAACACGGTGTTCTCTGTTCATTGCCTACTACTTATTTATTGGATTTTCTACATGGTCCCATTTGCTTACATTTCCAGAGAATACACTGATAACAGCATTGATTGAAATAATGAAAACAGATAGCTTCAATAAAGGCAGAGCTGAGCAGCAGCGCACATCTGGTCTCTCTTTTACTGTCCTCCCGGGTAACCAGTTCAAGCCCATATTTCTTGAATATGCTTTGCTATTGGAAGCAGCTCTGCTGTAATGGAGACAGTGTTGGGGTAGGACAGGACCAGCCAGCTCTGTCAGACCCAGAGGCCTGAGTGGGACCCCCAGCCAGCCCGCCCCTCTGACAGGGAAACTCCCGCCCCTCTGGGCCTATTGGGAAGGTTTAATTACCCGAAGGAAGGTGCTTGGCTCCATACTGGATGTGATGTCTTTTAGGTAACGGGTGTTCTTTGATTCATGAAAAATGTTAGAGAACTCTGTTCCCCTTTTCAGAGGAAATTCCCTTCACAGGAAAAAGAAACAACCTCCCACTCAATCTGGGACTTCAACTTCACAATAAAATAAGCTGCATGTGTCCTGTTCTGTGTGGGGTGGACTTGCTCTGGGCAGACACTAAGACACACAGCTGCAGCGCCCTGACCCAGGACCACTGTCAATTTTAGGCCCTTTTCAGGAAAACGATGTCAACTGGTAAAACAGGCGAGGTTCTGGGTAGCACGCGGGGCAGATCATGTTTCTTTGTTTCAGGTTGTGTGTCATTCTTACCGAATTCGGTTTGTACTCTCTGCTGGGGACTTCTGCTCTACTGTTCCAGGGACTCCTGTTCTGCTATTGACATGCAAAACCTGCCCAAAGTGCTCCTTTATAAAAAACATTTCCTTCCGTAGCTACTTTTGAATGATAAGGAGACTTTCTTCCCACACATACCTGCTTTCCCAAAGCCAGCATTGGCCTTTTAAAAACAGGATTACAGGAGTGTGCAGGACTGTAGCCACTGAAAGAAATGTGGTTGTCTGGGAATGCAGAGGCCTGGTCCCAGGCCCTAGAGATGTTGACAAGAGTCTTAGATAGGGGCCCTGGGACTGTGGCCTAGATCAGCACGTCCATCCATCCCTCTGTCTGTCTAATGAGAAGACTCAAGAGATTATCCAGGTAAACAGAATCTGAAGGACCTCAATGGCCAAGCATTTCAAGGTTCTTCAGAGGGATGTGGAAGTTCAGTTTCATTTTTTGATTGGGGACTTCAGCTCCGTCAGCAGATAGGGCACTTCTGGGAAAGATGTGTGTCGTTTCCGTTAAATTTAGGGACATCATCATATTGTTGCTGGTTTGGGGATGTCCCCAGAGGGGAAGACATCTACGGTCCTAGGGAAAATAAAACGAACTCTCCAAAATTCCACTGCGTGTGCTGTGTACAGGCCCCTTTCCATGCATCAGACATGGACTCCTTTCTATGTGAAAATTCAGATGGTTGTGCTCTTGAATCACCTAGCATCCAGGTGTCAGAGCTCACATTGTTGGGCAAAGCTCAGTTGAGCCAGCTGCAGTAGGTCCCGTTCCAGACAGCCAGTGACTGGAAGGTTTGCAGCTCCTTATGCATTCTTTTTTGTCTGCAAACAAGATGCCACTGATAGCATAGCTGATGACTCAACCAGCCGGGACAAGTAGTTTGCTTTTCAGAACATTCTTGTACAAGTCACAGCCGGGAAAGCTCCATAAGATCATTTTTAAACTTTAAACTCTGCTAAGAGAACTGGGGAGAAATAAGACTTCTCATGCAGGTATATTCCCTGTCCTCAAAAGTGCTCAAGAAGTGACTTACTTCATGGTGTACATGAGCTAAGAAGAGTTACTCAATGGTGAGCACATGTTTTGTGGTTATGCAGTAGGCTCACGGGCTATCCTTCCAGAAGATCTCAGTCTGTTACCATGGGCAGTGGGTTCTTCCACATGGTGACAGACTGACTATCATAACCTCTTCCACCTCCTCCAGGCAGAATTCCATCAACAGACACTACCTTTGCTCACTTTATATTTTGTGACAAGGGCTGAAAACAAGAATTCTTATTGAGAATTTTATTATTTTATTTTAATTAACCCAAAAGAAACCATATTAATACATTATTTTTGAGAACCACTCTGAGTTTATGTTCATTTCCACGTAATAAATCAGGTATAATGCGAAAAACTGAAGATTAGCAAATATTTATTCAGCTTATTATGCACAAAACACTAAGATGAGTGTTTTATATTATTTAACTAGAGGGGTCCCTTAGCCTGGCCTGTGACTATCGGGCTGAAACCAGCTCTCTGACATCCCCTGAGGGATCCCAGATTGCAAGAGGGCAGTTCTTGGTTGACACACACCGGAATCGGGCTCCTTCCTCTCTGGTTCTGGGTGCATCACTCAAGAACCGCAGCTGCCAAGTCTCCACAGCTTGGCAACTCCTGTGTTGAATGTCTGCCCCTTGGTGGTCATTGTGCATCATAGCTACCAGTTGGATGGTCAAATGGTTGGATGGTTGCATAGGCATGCATATTCTGGAAACTGTGAAGTAGATATTTTTTATCACTGTTACAAATGAGGAAACTGAGGCTTAGAGGGGTGTCTGAGGTCCTATAGAGCTAGATATACTGATTGCATTGCTACCATCTTTTCCTGAAAATTAACACGTTTAGCTTTATAAGCCAGTATTGCCTTTCCTTTTAATATACATGTATGTGTACCTATGTATAAACCTACACCTTAAATATATATGTTATATATAAATATGTATTTATATATAAATTTCTGTATGTATCAATATTTCTATGTCTATAAATATAACTTTATGTAATATATAGTTACATATTATATATAAATATATACCTTTTATATAATATATAACTATATTATCAATATAAAATTATTATTACTATTTCTTATACACATGAAAAAATGTATAACTACATTTAAGATATCAGACCCATTTCCTTCCAAATAGTTTATACTCTGTTTTCTCAATCTCAACCTTGCTGACATTTCAGCCCAGGTAACTGTGGTGGGAGCATCCCTTGCACTGTAGCGCATGCAGCCACATCCTGGTCCCCCACTCACTAGGTACCAGCAACAACTGCCATCCTCCAGGATATCTCCCCATTCATTGCTCACTTTTCTCCTGGAAGGGAGGGGGCAGCTCAGAGGATAGCAAAAGAAAGGGTCAAAACCACCTCAGTTGAGGACCACTGGCTTGGATGTTTTAGGACAAGCTTATCCTTGAGATCCCATTTCTTAGTCTAAAACATGAAGTGTGTTGGTGCAAATATTCCAATCGTGCCTGCTGGTCAGGAGCAAACCAGACTGCCCTCCATCTTTACTCCCACCACTATTTGGCCTGCACAGCCTCCTCAGGTCTCAGCAAGTTTTCCTTTCTCTTCCCCGGGACTGTGCAAGAGATTCCTCAACTCCCTGTCAGGCTCCACGCTGACAGCTGCCCCATAGTTCTCAGGACTCTGCTCATCAAAGGTCAGGTCTTGCACAGGAGCTGATAATACTGCATGACCTTTTGTTCTAAGTCTTCAGACTTCTTTCTGATTAGATATTTTCTTCTTCTCTTTGGGAAAAAATTCAGAGCATTATTGTTGACTTGCCAGTTATCCCTGGAATGGATCAGCAGCCTTCTTCTTTTGAAGAGTCTGAAAGAAAATCCTCTCAAGATGTTGACTTTAAAATAGCATGGTTTTCTTGCGTCCTCAAAATGGTCTTTATTATTCAGACCACGTGGGGATGAGACCTATTGAAAAAATGACATTAAAAAAAAACACAGTATAAAAGGTGCATTTAAGCACGGCACTTACCATTGTATCTGGTCCTGTTCAGCAGAAGGTCAACAAAAATAGGTACTGACCTGATAACACGTGACCCCACAGGAAACAGCACTCCTCCTGTCCTTCCTATTGCCCAGGCGCTTGACAGGAATTTCTCCAGGCACCTGTTCCCCTTTTGCTACAATTTTCCCTTTGCCTCCAGCCCTTATTCCATATAACATAGATTCCCACATCCTGCCTTACAGTTTTCTGGACCAATTTCTGCCTTCTTCTAATTGAAAGTACCGTATTTGCCGGCGTATAAGACGATTTTTTGGCCCTGAAAAATATGCCTCCAAGTGGGGGGTCGTCTTATACGCCAGGTACACTTCAGATAGACTGCCCATAGTGCTTGCCCCGTGCTATTGTTTTACCTTTTATTTGGTGTATGGAAGGTGTGCGGAAGAGGGGGTAGTCTTATACGGCGAGTATATAACAAACTCTGTATTTTGAGTGGAAATGTTAGGGGGTCGTCTTATACGCCCAGTCGTCTTATACGCCGGCAAATACGGTATGTCTCAGACATCAATATAGTCTTGAGGAAACCAAATTTCTGATAGCTGAATATAGCCCAAGTGTTCTGGGTTTGGTTGTTGTTTGTTTTGTTAGGATGGGCTCTATTCATATTAAGGGAGTCAAAAGATGAGATCCAATTAAAGAGAATACATTTAGAAATATGTCTATATTTCTAAAATGTTTACATATTTCTAAGATCCCTGAAATCCTTTAAAATAAAGACTAATCTGAAGTAATATATGTATTATTTTTAGTGAAATGAGGAAAAGTCCTACTGATAGGTATATAATTTCTTACAATGGAAAATATTTCTTTCTATGGAAAAGATTATGAGTAAATTTAGTGGTAAAATATGTTCTCAAATAACTCCTTAAATTCTCATAACATTCTATAGCAAATTTATTATTGATTAATAAAAATCAAGGAATAATGCCCAGGGAAATACAGTACAAGGGGAAATCTTATACATGAAATCAATACTATGAGATGACTTCCTCCACAATAACTGACGAGTGTAATATCTTTCTAAGCTATGCCACTTAAAGCTACTTTAAATATTATACAGTCCATATTTTCCTTAGTCAGCCATGTGATGTTTGCACAGTAAAGTATGATATTTGTAGCCCTAGGACAGACCTAATAAAGCACTTGGCACCTAGCTTAGATTCAATGTTTGACTCTTTCAGGGTTTTCTTATAAAATTAAACAATATAGCATCATATTTTTTGCTCCAATACAATTTAACAGTACAAGTCTAATTTTCCCCTCATTTTTTTCCCATTTGAATGAAAACAAACTGAAATGCTTGGAACAACATTGGAATCCATAAATTTCCCCTGCATAGCCTGGCTGTTATGACTGATCTCAGATATTGAAAGAAACCCAGCTCCATGAATTAGATTTCAACTGAGCAAGCAAAACAGGTCAGTCCAGCCTGTGCCCCCCGACCCTGGGGTGCAGCCCCTCCCCTTCAGAGCACCAGTTCCTCTACCACATGGTTCAGTGGAGCCTCTGACTCACTTCTGTGCTGTGGGTAGAAGGTCCGTGTGTGTGTGTGTGTGTGTGTGTGTGTGTGTGTGTGTGAGAGAGAAATGTGTTTTCTTTATCAGAAACCATTTCTTATGTTCAAATGTGATTTCTATATTTATCTGCAGTCTCAGCTAAGTGGGAAGCAAGAAAATAATAGATGTATAGAAAGTATGCTCTCTCATGTTTAGGAATAAAGACAGTCTAACTCTGTCAATTAATCCATCTGTGTCCCACCCCCTCTTCCCTCACTCCCAATTCCCTTTCAATATGTTACCAGAAGCATTAAACATTGACTGTATGTTTAGCTAAATACTCCATTCCAATTAGGTGAGAATTTTAAATGTTAATAGAAAGACCATGAGTGAAGCAATTCTCTTCAAACTTGCAAACTTCTCATTTAATTCCGAGATCCAAGACAGATAGGTGGATAGAGAAACACAATACTGTAAGTAGCACATGGCCAGAATGAAGCCAAACAGAATAGCAAAAAATAAAAAATAAATAAAAAATTGACTTGAATTCCCTTATTGGAGCTATCTTTCCCAGTATTTAAGTCATCATAGGAAGTTCTCACCATACATAAGTTAATCAAATATTACTTAAACATTCAAGTCCAAACACACAAATACATTTTAGTTCCTTTAGTAAATAAACATCAGCTATCAGAAAAGCACTCAGACAGAGTTGTTTCCAGTCCTTTGTCAGGAGCCGCATCAGGGATGATTGGGGAGAAACAAATGGCAGCCTTTGTGTTTCCTCCAGGGTTATTTCCATCTGTGTGACATGCGCAGTGCGCCCACAAAAGCCAGAATCTGAAGAACTGCCTGGGGCTGAATGGGTCCCCCTTCCCTGCAGGGCCCTGACCACGTCTAGGCGCTGCCAGCTGGACTGAGGTCAGCTCACAGCTCTAAGTGGACCATTTGCTTTCATTGTTTCTCTAATGCTGCTAACCTGCCACTAAAGAGATGACGTAATAAGATTTCAGATGGTCTTAAGCCCAAAGGATGTGTCTGGTTGGCTCTCATTTTATTTCTATCCTTAAAATATCTTTACAAATGTAATTAATGGGAAATCAATCGTCACATCCATCTTTTAAAAATCAGATCTCGGGTGCCTGGATTTGATTTGGCCATATATCTCCCGATGGTCCAGGTTTTACTCAATGCCACTCCCCACTGCTCTCAAGTGTTCCCTGATGGTGTCCGAAAGCTCAGGAACAACTATTTTTAGACCCAGGCAAGTCCCAGGGCGTCAGACGGTAAATTATTAGCTGTGGCTTTAAAAATAGCCATCGACCCACTTTGGAAACATGTATTTCTCCATAGCATATGGACTTGAATTTACCTCCCACTTTTACAGCCCAATCCCATAAATAGAATGAAAGTTGCCACAAGTGATCCCCACAGCTGATGTCTCTGGGCTGAGTCAAAGCTATAAAACCCTCCCTGGGTCACGTTGGTGCCTCGCTGTGTTTAGTAAACAGATGCTCTGGTTTAGGGAGAACCACAGGCCTCTCACAGGTTCTTTATTCAGCGTTGAATGCACCATAGAGGGTGGCCGGCCCATCAGAAAGTACCTATTCTACTTGGCATTCTATGTTGTCCTCTTGGCTTCATATTTTTTCCCCATAAGGTCAATGTCAGATGAGGACAGAACCTCAAATCTTAGAATAAGCCTAAAGGTTCTCGATCTGCAGAAGCCAGGTCTGCTGTAACACATCTGCTGGCCATTGTCGCCTGTTATGTTTCATAAAATCGGTGAAAGTCAAATTAGTGTCATTGCAAACTCCTCATTTTCCAGAAACAGAACTGAGGCCTGGAGCAGGTAAGTGACTTTTAGCCAAGTTGTGGCCAAATTATGATGGCATCTGAGGTGTCCTGACTCCCGGGGAATGCTGCCTGAGTATACGGCAGGGGCTGTTTCTGTGTAGTTCTCCACAACACAGAAATATCCACACAGCATGGCATCTGGGGAAGGAAAGGAGGTAAGATAGAAAGGAGGAGGTCAAAAATTCAAATTCTCTCTGACGGCATATTTCCACGTGGTCATGAATCTCATCTTCAGTGGTGCAGGTGGGAGAGGAGCTATGACAAACAGCATTTTATTCATCAGTGACAACTACTGTGCTTTCCAGAAAAAAACTCGGCGTTCTGCTGGAGCCTTTCAGAAACGGAAGGGGAAAGAAGGGAGGAAAAGAATAATAATCAGCTTTCATTTTGGTTCACTTATTTTTTTCTGGGTGGGGGCAGTGGTAAGGAAACTCTATTTCAACCCAGATTTAAAAAGGAAGGCGATTTCCAAGTGACAGATGCAAACATCCACTGCCACTGTTTGTTCAGCTTTGGGAAAGTTAGAGGTCAACTTCCAGTTGTTGACAGGGAAAAGGCTAGTGAGCAAAATACCTTTATCATTAAATATTATCTTGCAAAAATATTTACTAGGGTGTAAGCGTAGAACATTGTGCTAATAATGAGACACACACATTTTGAAACTGTAACCAAGACCCATGAAACAATACCCAGGAAAGCCCTGTTCTCGTCACTCCTGGTGTGCACGGTGCTTATATTTCAGGATCAGCCCTCCGGCTCTGCTCTTGTAAAGAACTCCCGTTTTCATAGACTACCAGGGTTCTCGGTCAAACAGAATACTTTTTTATTACTTTCTCAGAATAAATGTGAGAGAGCTTTGAGTTTATATAGTAAAGTACATATCACTCCTGAAAATTAAACTTGATTAAAATGATATTCCTATTTGGGGAACACCCTTACTTTCCTCCCATCTTTGCTCAGTCATCCTTTCTCTATGGCTTTTCATAGTGGAAAAAGCAGTGTCAACAATGAAAGCCAGTGTACGGGGTACCATCATAACAGTCCATTCCCTGAGAGCCTGTGCATCACCCAAGACCCTTCCCCGTGGGGATGTCATTTGAAGGGTTCAGAATAGGCCCCCCATGAACCCCTTCAATTTGTTCCACTCTGGCATGGGGATTACTGACAATCAAGATCCTGTAGGCTCACAGAAATCTCTTCCTTAAAGAACTTAAATTAGGGGCTTTGCCAGTAAATAGTAAGAGCTATCACCAAAAATGACTCTTTATGACCTATCTATAGGGCAGGGAAAACTTCTAGTTATTGGATATCTTCTTACCATCCTGCAGTGTCCTTCCTCCCCTTTGAAGTTCCAGGTTCCTTATCTCATCCTTAGCTCAGAATATCACATGTGCCTCCTTTTCCTTTTCTGTCTGTGGAGTCTCTGATTCTCCAGTGCAGCGGTTCTCAACCTGTGGGTCGCGACCCCTTTGGCAGTCGAAGGACCCTTTCACAGGGGTCGCTTAAAACCATCCTGCATATCAGATATTTACATTATGATTCATAACAGTAGCAACAGTTATGAAGTAGCAATGAAAATAATTTTATGGTTGGGTCACAACATGAGGAACTGTATTTAAAGGGCCAGAAGGTTGAGAACCACTGCTGTATGTTCGGTTCCCATATGTAATTAAATTTGGTCATTTTCTCTTGTTAATCTGTCTCACATACATCTAATTTTTAGACCAGCTGAAGAACCATGAAAGGTAGTGTTATTTGCCTAAGGAGGAACACAGGAGGCCAGAATGGTGAGAGATTACGAATTTATTCAATCATCTGCAGACCAGGTGGCTGAGCCTGGATGGCTCCAGCACCCAGGGCTTTTGGAGGACTTTTTTTCTGGGCGAAGACTTCTTTATGCATGCCCAGAGAGGAGATAATGGAATGTGGTCACCGCAAGTGAAATATGGTCTCAGCAAAGGGAATGTTCATAGTGAAATGACATGAAAAGCCAGTTCCCGGGGGAGGGGTATCAATTCCATTGCTCGATCAAACCTAACAGGTAGAAGAAAGTTTCTTCCTTCCCCACACAGTGCAAAATGATGTGAACAGCAAAACTGAGAAAAATCTGGGGGCAGGAGGAAGATAAAGTGACACTCTGTCTTCTGTAAGTTCTAGAACCTGCTTCAGGACTGTCCACAGGCACACCACGCAAGTACTGCACACAGCGCTGCAGGGTGAGTCATCCTACCTGGTATTACAACCTCACCCTGTTCTCAAGACTTCATGGCCAGATTACCCCTCTCATGCCCCCTGGCTGAACCCTGGCCATCACTCTCCACACCCATTCATCCTGCTCACCCAAGCCCAGCTGGCTTCGATTGCCCTTTTACCCGTCATCCTCCAGTTCAAGAAGCAGTGTTCCCTTCGCCTGCTTCATGGGGCTTCACCATCACCCACTGTGAAGGCATCCACAAGTTCTGATTATTGTTCTAAGGGCAGGCACCTTCCTTCAGCAGGGAAGCTGGGCTCCAGGCCCCCCCACCCTTGGCTTGTGAACTCTGGCATCCATGCCTTTGTCTCAGCAAGAAAGGGTTCCATGTAGACCACACACATGACTGAACTTCCAAGACTGTGTAATATGTACTGTATTCAGTGTGCTGGTTCACACTAGGGACCAGCAGTGAGAGAGTCAGCTATGCCTATCACCTCAAATAGTGTCAGGAGTGGACAGTCCTCCGATGTTCCTTCCCAAATAAAAAATGGCATCTGTGCCCAAATGAAAAATGTCTGCCTTTATTTTAGTCAAGTTAAGTGAAGACTGAGAAACTCCAAATGAACAGCAACATATATTATCGGCAATTCTGTGTCCTGGACTGACAAGGGTGGCCTTGTATGGCTTCTGTACATGGAGGGCACACAGGGGACCCTGGGCAGCCAGAAGCCACCACCAGTGCTATGGCCTGTCAGAAAAATTGGTCACCTTGGCTCACTGTAAGGTGCATTTAAGCAGTTGTCAATGTGTTTGGATAATTTAGTGAGGTGTAGAAGTTTAGGAAATCTATCAATCCAAATTTTATAGCCATTAGTGAATTTAAAAACCTATTAGTGAATAAAAAAACTATTTTTAAGGTGGGAGGTTTAGGCTCAGGTGGCTAGTTGGCTTTCCTAAATGTCCTAAAGGCAGAACCAGAAGTGGGACCTGGACCTGCAGGCCCTGTCCAGAACTGTCCCACAGCCTCCAGGGCTCTGTATTTCATTGTGTAAGTTATTCATGCTCAAATACTTTTGACTAGTTACAAAATATATATTCACTCTAAATATTAGATAGCGGATAAAATATAGGGAAATACAAAAAACAACTCGCCATCCAGAATTAACCATATTTACAGATCCTGCTGAGTTCTCGCTCCCTTTTCTTTCTCCTTTCCTCCTGGTTTTACTTAATAAAATAAGTGTGTATAAAACCTGATTCTTTCTCATGAATATCTTCTCAAATCAATGGATATGTCCTACATGACCATTTTTATGATTGACTTGCTATGCTACTGAATGTATATTGTGATATGTGACCTATAAGGAGAAATAGGTATTTTTTTTTGTCTTTCTCCCCTTTTCTGACAAAGAGCTCCTAACACTCTTGGAATTCCCTAAACTATGAGGGAGATAAGGGTGTCTTTTGTTATGTGAATGAGGTGACTTTTGGAAAGTACCTAAGAATAGGTGGTGGTTGCCATGGAGCCAATCATATGATCAGAGGATTGACATTTTCAATCTCACCCCCAGACCTCTAGAGTGGGGAGAGGGGCTGGAAGTTACTTTATCACCAATGGCCAATTCACAGGTTCTGACTATTGTTCTCAGGGCCAGGCACCCTCCTTTCGCAGGGAAGTTGGGCTCTGGGCCCTCCACCCCTGGAATCAACCATTCCTTTGTAATGAAACCTCCATAAAAACTGAAAAGGATGGGGTTTGGAGCGGTCCCAAGTTGGTGAACACCCGAATTGCTGAAGAGAGTGGCTCACCTGTAAGAGGGCCTGGAAGCTCCCTGCCCTTTCTGCATACTTTGTTCTATGCATCTCTTCCTTATGGCTGTTCTTAAATTGTATCCTTTTATAACAAACTAGTAATCCAGTAAGTAAAATATTTCTTTGAGTTCTGTGAATAAACTGAACCTTAGGAGGAAAAGTCTTGGAAACTTCTAATCTATGGCCAGTTGGTCAAAAGCGCAGGTAACAACCTGGACCTGCAGTGGCTTCTGAAGTGGGGGCTATCTTGTGTGACTAAATTCTTAACCTGTGGGATCTGCTGCTATTTCCAGGTAGATGGTGTTGGAATTGAGCTAGTTGGTGTGTCTGTGTGTGGAAAGGTGAGATGAAGGTAAAAGAATCCTCCCATCCCCCTCCCACCTCCACATACATTGAAATTTTGACCAGACAAATAGATACATCTAACTTATGTTATCATCTTCATGTTGATGGGCATTTAGACTATTTCCAATTGCCATTATATTTCGAAGGTAAATATTTTCCTCAAGCAGTTTTATATTGGTTTTCTTTCACTTGTGAATGATTTCCTGAAACTGCTCTTTTTTCCTGTCTGGGGTATCCTGCTGAGATTGGTAATGACATTGGACTAATTACTAGGCTAGTTTCTGATTCTAATCGTCTTTTAAGCGAGGGTTGTTTTTGGGAAGCGTGTAGCACACCTTTCTGAGGTTGGTATTAAGGTCTTACTTTACGCTGATATTCAGGCACTCTTGTCTATTAGGTGCTTGTCTTTTTGCCTTTTGTTCCTGCTCTGTTTCATGGTGATTGACACAAGGAACCCTGCTTCTGAGAAATGGGAGGAGCAATGTCTTCCTCTTTCCTCACCCCATGATCTGTTCCAGATGCAATGAGAGTAAAAATTATATGTTCTGTATATAAATATTGACACGTCTGTCAAGAGAAATGAAGAATTCTGGAAATAATTTAACTTTTCTTTAAAGGTTAAGAATTTTGCAGCTCATGAAATCCTAGTCAAGTGAGAATATTGGTTCTAATAAGTGACAAAGGATGCAACTTTAAATATATAACGAGAATGATGGGGTGCAGCTAGCTCTCAGGCATGTGAGTAATGAAGGCATGTGTGTTTCTGTGAATGAAACCATGAATAAATGAAAGAGCACAATTCCTTGACTGCCTGATAATCTTCTGATGGATTATAAAGATGGATATTGATTCCCATATTTTTAGGACTAAAGCTCAATATTTTTATATCACAATTTAAAGAGCTTTAGTCAAAGTCTAGAACTGTTTTAGTATAGCAGGATAAAATAAATGTTACGAGTTCAGTGCTAGAGGTAAAAGACAAAGCCTTATTCATCACCTATCAGCAACACTTATCACAGTAAGCACCCAATCAGTGTTTTGGGATGATTTCTTTAATGGGAAAATTGCCCTTCCTCTCTATTCATGGAAAGTAATTTATGGCTCTCCTAGCACTGTTCATTCAATCAGCATTATTGATAAAGATATTGTGTAAGGTATTGTAATTGTTTCATCCTCTGTCTTCTCCCATAAATCCTGCCTTTGATATGATATTAATGTTATACTTTCAAAATGTCAAATAGTTATTTACATTAGCCTAAATAACAATTGAGAAAAATACAAGTATGCAGAAAATGATAGGAAAAGGTAAAATATATCGACATAGAATCCATCAATCTAATCCAGGTGCAGGGTAACCCAGAGAAAATGTGAGGACATCACCAAGGTGACTCTAACTCTTACGTTTGAGCAGAAGAAAGGGAGTCCAAGAATGAATGAAACCAGAGAGGAAGAATAAAATTCAAGAGAAAATGAATAGAAAGTTTTCTATGTTGAAAACTAAACATAGAAAGTTTCAGAATAGAGAGACTAGTTAGCAGCATCTAAATTGGCAGAGAAAACCAGCAAAGATGATAGAATTTTTTGTTGTATTTTGGAAAAAAAAGTTACTGATGACTTTAGCAAGAATAAGATATAGTAGCTATAAATAATTCTGTTTTGAAAACATGTTGTAAAGCTTTCATAGCCTTTGCCATCTTTTACTTATGGGATATGGTGGTGAATTCTGACTCAGAAACCATTTTGTCTAGAAAAGTGAGTGACCACATTGATGCACATTTCCAGATTTTTTCCCCTTTGGGAGTGGGATACTGTTCCATGTCCATTAGTTGGTGTGTGTTCTGGCCTCATACTATTACATAAAACCTCTCTTAAAGAGATGCTGAAGCAGAGACTATCATTGCAACCACACTGACCACTCCATTTCATATTAGGGAACATTAAGATGGCTGGCTGTACCTCATGTGATATTCCCTGATCCACATCCAAGACATTACCATCGTTTTCTATTTATTATACTTATACTGAGTTATTTTCCTTCCTCCTTGTAAATTCTCTATGTTCTACTATTCCCAGTCACTTACTGTTATAAAATACTAGAGGCCTGATGCACAAAATCCGTGCAAGAGTAGGTCTTCCTTCCCCCAGCTGCTGGCACCAGCTTCCGTAGCAGCCCCAGCTTCGTCCAGAAGATTGTGCTGAAGGATATATGGAAGGACGTCTGGTCTAATTAGCATATTATTCTTTTATTATTATAGATAAGGATTTTATTTGAATTTTTGTTTTGTTTTTCATTTGGTCTTCCTCCCTCCCTCCTTCCATCCTTCTTACCTTTATTTTCTTTTGACATCTTACTCTTTACAATTTTATTATTGAGTTAGTGAATTTTGAGGTTCTTCTCAATTTATTCTATGGCCTCCAGATTTGTTCTGTCTTTTTAGTATGCATCTCTTCATTTTACCATCTTCAAAACTGCTCAGTGTAAAGCTCACAATAATGAGCCCTGAAGAAACCAGTTCTCAATGGAAACAGGACTCACCTTGCAAAATAGTTATCAGGTTTCTGCTGAATGCTTACTGTGTGCTGGTGATGATATTAAGGGATGATGTGGAATTATCACAATTTAATGGAATAAACAATACTAAAACTTATAAGATAATTAGCAAGCATTATGTAATGTAGCACAAAATTACATATACACTCTGGTCTTCCTTCATTAGGAATGAGTTCTTGGAACAACGAATAAATTGTGTAATTAAGTATTAGATTATGCCCATGTATATTAAATCTTACTTATTCTGGTAAGATGAAAAAATTCTTTGGGCAGGATCCAGAGCTCTCAACACCCAAATTACTTCGAGCAAAGATTTAGCCACAATGTTTGGTTCCAAAAGGAGACTGACAAAGCCAGAAGACTCCCTAGAAACATACACTTTCTCATTTTCAGTTAGTGTTCTGGCCTTGACATCTGATGTATTCTCTTGGAGATCTGGGTTCAGTCCCATGTGAGCCATCTCCTCTTATCTTAAGGAGGTACATTGCAAGACCCCCAGTGGATGCCTAATATTGCAGATAGTACTAAACCTGTATATACTATGTTTTTTTCTATACATACATGATAAAGTTAAATTTATAAATTAAGCACAGCAAAAGAGTACAACAGTAACATAAAATAGAATAATTATAACAATACACTGTAATAAAACTTATGAGTGGGGCTTTTGGGCCATTGATAAGTAAAATAAGGGTGACTTGCAACAAGCACTGTTATACTATGAAAGTTAATGTGACCGCTGAGATGCCTACTACGTGACTAACACAGGTGGTGGGGGAAGTGTGTTCAGTGAGGATATGCTGGACAGAGGGATGATTCACATCCCAGTGAGAGATTTCATCAAACCGTTTAAACTTATGAATTGTTTATTTCTGGGATGTTCCATTTAATATTTTCAAATTGAGACTGACCAAAGGCTACTGAAATTGTGGGTAAGGGGGGTGGGGGGGGGCTGCTGTGTTTTGGAAGGGCCCAGGCAGGTCTAAGTGGCTGGCTGCCTACTGTCTTTCTCTGGATAATTACATCAATTTGGTTTTCTAAGGAAAGGAGCCTCTCCCCAGTGCAAGGTGCTCACAGTCCATAATACAGTATTAGCATCAAGGAGAAGAAATATTTCTAAACAAGAGAACTTCAAGATGCGTTGGCATGCAGAAAGGCAGAGGCTTTACAGCATGGTGCTCCTTAGATGTCTGCCTGTGGCATCTTTAACTATATATGGGAGAGGAACCTTTAAGGTCCTCTAGTCCAGAGTCCTCAATTTAACTTTTTATTATCTTTGAATCCATGTAGAATGCTCTTTTCATCAAATACACTTCTAAACAATAAGAAATAGGGTGAGAGTTAGGGTTATGGTTAGGGTTAGTCTTCATTAGAAGACTCCTCACACCCTCCTCATTTTCTAAAATAAAATTGTTGTGGTGGCATTGGTTACCAAAATTATATAGTTTTCAGGTGTATAATTCTATAATACATCATCTGTATATTGCAGTGTATATTTAGCTCCCAAAGTCAAATCCTCTTCTGTTACCATATATTTGACCCCTTTACCCTTTACTACCTCCCTCCCCGCTTTCTCTCTGGTAATCACCATACTGTTATCTGTGTCTATAAGTTTTTATTTGTATTGCTTGTTTGCTTGTTTCTTTCAGTTTTATATCCTGTATAATGAATAAAATCATATGGTTCTTGACTTTTTATGGCTTATTTTGCTTAGCACTATATTCTCAAGATCCATCTATGTTATTGAAAATGGCATTATTTTATCTTTTATTATGGCTGAGTAGTGTCCCATAGTATACTAGTATATGTATCACTTCTTCTTTATCTAATCATCTATTAAAGGCACTTTCATGTTTCCATGTCCTAGACACCATGAATAATGCTGCAGTGAACACAGCAGTACAGATATCTTTATGAATAAACTAGAGGCCCAGTGCACAAAATTCGTGCATGGGGATTGGGCCTAAACTGGCAGTCAGACATCCCTCTCACAATCCTGAACCACTGGCTCCTAATTGCTCACCTGCCTGCCTGGTCTCCCCTAACTACCTCATCCCCCCAGTCCCCCCTGCCCTGATCGCCCCTCATTGCCTCTGCATGCTGGCCTGATTGCCCCCAACTGTCCCCCTCTGCCAGCCTGGTTGCCCTTAACTTCCACCCCCTGCCAGCCTGGTTGCCCCTCACAGCCCCCCCACCAGCCTGGTCGCCCCTCACATTCCCCCGCGCCCCCAACTTCCCCCTCTGCCAGCCTGGTTGCCCTTAACTTCCACCCCCTGCCAGCCTGGTTGCCCCTCACAGCCCCCCCACCAGCCTGGTCGCCCCTCACATTCCCCCGCCGGCCTGGTCACCCCATGCAGCCTGCTTGTTCAGTCATTTGGTTGTCCCTCACTAACGCCCCTGCAGGCCTGGTCATAGGTAGCCATCTTGTGAGGGTGTGAGGGTAAATTTACATATTACCTCTTTATTATATAGGATATTTAAAAAAAAAATTTCAGGTAGATACCAAGAAGAGGGGTTTCTTGGACATAGGGTAACTCTATTTTTAATTTTTTGAGAAACCTCCATAATGTTTTCCATAGTAGCTGTACCAGCAACCCTCCTTCTTCTTGTCATGGGATGTGGAATGAGGGGGGATTCCAGACAACCAAAGTGGCAGAGCTCATTGGTATCCTGTGCTCCAATCCTGGAATTAAATGCCTAATGGAGCTCAGGACCTCAGCTTCTGAGTTATGCACAACAAGATTAAATACTAGGTAGATATGAAAAGATGGTAGATTAGCAGCTATTTCTTGACGATAGGACGTGGTTTTCCCATTCAAACTGTGTATGTACCCAGGATGAGAGAACATGTTCACACTTCCTGGAATAATTGGGAATCCAGACACTTCACCCCTGCTCTAACTACTTGGAAACAGAATTTTAGAAATATGGTAATTCTAGAAAGACTGGAAATATTAGAGAGACATTTTGATCAATGTTTGACTTAGGGTAGTTTCTACTATCATCCCACATTTATTTCTCTACTCTGTCTAGTAATGTCTCAGGTCACTGAATCCCTACAGGAAGTTTAGAAGAAGCCGTGTTTCTAATTGTTAAGAATTTTGGTTTGAAAATGTAAAGGTGGGACTGGTGCTCTGCTTGAGGGTACTTTGAAATGGGAAATACTATATGTAGCTCTAAGATCCAGGAGTGCCAAGACCATTTTTCTCACTGCAGTCTTTACATGTGAGACATAATTCTAACACATAAGAGATGAGCATGATAATTGGGAATGAATGAATAAATTCACAGATTTAAAAGGAGAATGCACTGGGTGTTGAGGGAGATTTTTGAGTATGCACTTATTAGAGATCTAGTTGCAAGGCTGTATAGTTCTGATAGTTTTCTGGTGTTTTTCTTAGGCTCCTGAGTGCTGACCTTCGATTGGCACTGAGTATGAATCTGGTGTGCCAATGGTATTGACTATGCCAAAGGCTTTTGCTGGAAGCCAGTCCATCCTTGCTGCTTGACACAGTCGCTGCAGGAAAGAAACATCTGCACAGCATATGTTTCAAGGGACTTGGTGTATATGGCATACTGTTCTTAATATGTTTGCTCCCCTTAGCGCTATGTGTTTTAACCAAGGTCACCTCTCTGAGAAAGGCTGTTTCCCCAGGTAGGGATTTTTCCCTGAAGTTAGAAAGGTATATGCCAGGTCCCTTGAAACAGCAAGGATGGACTGACTCCCAGCAAATGAACTTAGAAGACAGAACCTACACAGAACCTAGAGACAGAACTTCACGAGAGAGCATGGCAAAAGATCCTGGACAGAACCTGGCTACCGAACTTGTTTGGAGAACGTAGACAGAACCTGGCTGAAGAACCCAGCTACAGAACCTGGCGACCGAACCTGGCTGGAGAACCTAAACCAAACCTGGCTGGAGAATCTAGCGAGAGAACATGGCTACAGAACCTGGCTGGAGAACCTGGAGAACGTGGCTGGAGAAACTAGCAAGAGAACATGGACACAGAACTTGGCTGGATATCCTAACCAGAACTTCGCTGGAGATCCTGACCAGAACTTGGCTAGAGATCCTGGCTAGGCTGCTGATCAACTGAACGCTGCCTCCGTGTCCTTCATTCTTCGCTGACTCCATCCACAACTTTGGGGACCCCTGGACCTGCTGGGGTTGGACCCCAGCAGGCTTTGAGCTGAACTGACAAGGGCACTCTACGAATTAAGTCCACCCAGTGAGTTGTTTATTTCAGTTATTTCATTTTTCATTCTATAATTTCCATTTGGTTCTTATTTATTTATTTATTTAAAATCTTTATTGTTCAGATTATTACAATTGTTCCTCTTTTTTCCCTCCATAGCTCCCCTCCACCCAGTTCCCACTACACCTTCTGTCCTTACCCCCACCCCACTGTCCTCATCCATAGGTGTATGATTTTTGTCCAGTCTCTTCCTGCACCCCCAAACCCCCTTCCCCGCAAGAATTGTCAGTCCACTCCCTTTCTATGCATCTGATCCTATTATATTCACCAGTTTATCCTGTTCATCAGATTTTTTATTCACTTGATTTTTATATTTATTTGTTGATAGAGATGTATTTGTTGTTCATAATTTTTATCTTTACCTTTTTCTTCTTCTTCCTCTTCTTAAAGAATACCTTTCAACATTTCATATAATACTGGTTTGGTGGTGATGAATTCCTTTAGCTTTTTCTTATCTGTAAAGCTCTTTATCTGACCTTCAATTTTGAATGATAGCTTTGCTGGGTAAACTAATCTTGGTTGTAGGCTCTTGCTGTTCATCACTTTGAATGTTTCTTGCCACTCCCTCCTGGCCTGCATAGTTTCTGTTGAGAAATCAGCTGACAATCCTATGGGTACTCCCTTGTAGGTAACTGACTGTTTTTATCTTGCTGATTTTAAGATTCTCTCTTTGTCTTTTGCTCTTGGCATTTTAATTATGATATGTCTTGGTGTGGTCCTCTTTGGATTCCTTTTGTTTGGGGTTCTCTGCGCTTCCTGGACTTGGAAGTCTATTTCTTTCACCAGGTGGGGGAAGTTTTCTGTCATTATTTCTTCAAATGGGTTTTCAATATCTTGCTCTCTCTCATCTTCTGGCACCCCTATAATTCAGATGTCGGTACACTTGAAGCTGTCCCAGAGGCTCCTTACACTATCTTCATATTTTTGGATTCTTTTTTCTTTTTGCATTTCTGGTTGGGTGTTTTTTACTTTTTCCTACTTCAAATCTTTGACTTGATTCTTGTGATCCTCTAGTCTGCTGTTGGATCTCTGTATAATATTCTTTATTTCAGTCAGCGTATGCTTAATTTCTAGTTGGTCCTTTTTCATATCCTCGAGGGTCTCACTAGACTTATTGAGGTTCTTACTAAATTTATCTACGGTTTGTAGAAAATTCTTGAAAAACCTTATAAGTGTGGTTTTGAACTTTATATCCAGCAGTTTCCTTACTCCATTTCTGTTATTTGTGACCTGTTTCTTTGTATC
>NW_006286673.1:1003867-1014141 GCF_000327345.1 Myotis davidii
AGCGGTGAAGAATGGGCCTTGGGCCTCTTTTGGATGTTCTGGGTCTCTCTGACCCAGCTGCAGTTTGTTAGGTAATTTTAGATTGCAAAAGGCCAAGCCTTTCATATGCAAAAGCCTCTGCACACAGCTTGGGTGGGGCAAGGTCTCAGGGAATCAACAGGGTGGAGCAAACAGCTATGGCTGATCTTCAGTCCTGCCCTAAGCGGTCCGGGGTCTCAGTGTCCTGTAATAATTGCAGCAATCACTGCAAGCACCTCTGAGAGAAAGCCGCCCTCGAGTTCTGCCCAATGCCAGATAGTCCAGTTTCTCCCCGTATGAGTCTGGGTCCCCAGAGATTTTCCCGGAACTGGAGTTCAGAGCAGTTGGGAGCTTGTGTCTCCTTCCTGACTGAAAAAGACAATTGAGTCCTCAGTTGCCAGCCCCTTCGTACCTCTGCACTTTACTTCCGCAGCTCCTCTGAGTCTCAGTGTGCTTTTCTCTTTACTTGTAGTTGTAGAATTTCCACTCAGCCAGTCTTCCTGTGGTTCTGGATGATGTCCGTTTTGTCTTTTAGTTGTATTTTTAAGTGGTTGTGTGAGGCAGCAATTTCCGGTGTTTATCTATGCCGCCATCTTGGTTTCTCCCCCATTTGGTTCTTTTTTATAATGTCTATTTCTTTGCTGAAATTTTCTATTTTTTAAAATTTGTTTTGAAATCATTTGTAATTGATTGCTGAAGCACTTATGATGTCTGCTTTCAAATTCTTGTTGATAATTCCAGCATCTAATTCATTTCTGTGTTGGCATCAGTCTCTACCCATGTAAGTTGTAATTTTCCTGTTCCATGACAGGTGACTTTATTATTGCTTCCTTAAATTTTGCCTATCATGTTCCCCTTTTTCAATCTTGCATTTTGGCATGCAGTCGCCTTGTTTTGGATAAATGCACAAGTCTGGGTGTATTTTTGTGGGCTATTGGTTCCAATGGCCATTTACTTACCAGAGCCTTTTGTCAAGAAATTCTTATCTGCTTGGTGCCTCTGAAATTCCTATGGATCCTGCTGGGGCCCCTGAAATGTGGAAAGGACCTGAATTCTGGGTTTGGTGCTTGTGTGGGCTCCCCCTTTGCACAGGCCCCCAGGACACCCAAGTCTCCAGGTGGAGAGAGGGGCTGTGGTTCTTGGGGTGTCCATAACCTGCCTCTGTGTTGTTCCAATCCTTGGGTCCCTAAACAGCCCACCTTTCTCTTTCCCCAATTCACTTTATCTCTTGCTTATCTTCAGATTTTATAGTTGTTATTGATGGGAGTGAGCAGACATTAACTTGTCTGTGCTGGAACTGGATTTTAATGATATTCTATGAGTCTCCTTCCTAGGAGGAAACACCAGAACCCCTGGGGGATCAACGACATGGTTTCTTGGGTTGACAGAAGGAAAAGTAATTCTAGGGGTGTGTCTGCTGCACACACTCACATCTGGAGGGGAATTTCAGCCAAGTGCGCCCCCCCTCCCTTTTTTTTTTCCAGGAAAAGAACCCAGGTGAAAGGTTCAAGCCCTCCTCAGAATACAGGAGTATAAATTGCCTTATTAGGACGAAACACTTTGCTCCTTTTCTTTTTCCTTCTTCTCAATTCTTTCTGGAATAAATATGCTACTTTTGCATACAAATGTTGCAAGATTCTGAGGTCTAACATGTATGTGGGCCCAACAGACAGCACAGGCAACTGGGCCTGAGTCTGCGCTTAAACACAAGACACGTGCATGGCTGGTGTTTCCTGCCCCTCAGCACAGCCCCTTCATTTTGAGTCGCTCTGTTGATTTCTATGCATTTGATGAAACAGCCCCTCTCCCCATCTTGAAGGAGCGGCCTAGGCATTGCCTTATTATTCAATCCTGCCCCAGTTCATAGCGGGCTCTCAAACCTCAGTGATTGCCCCCATAGCCTGCTTTATTTTCAGAGGTTCCCAGGCGCTTAGGGTGTGCCAAGGCCCATTGGTCCCTTAAAGGGGAGGACTGTTAGCGCCTAGGTTCAAGCTGACTGGAGCCTAGGCCCTTAGGCAGCGCTTTGAAAGTGTGCAAATACATGCAGCCCTGGGGGACCAGGCGGCACACCGGGGGCCACCAGAGCCAGGCCATGTACAGGCGATGCAGTCGCAAAGCCCAGGACCCAGGTGCAAACCGGAGCCCCTAACTAAAACCAGGAGCACAGACGTAAAACCTGGGTACCTGATGTAAAACCTGGGCCCCTAACGTAAAGCTAGGAGCACAGACGTAAAGCCTGGGCTCCTGATGTAAAACCAGGGCTTAGATTTAAAACCAGGCACGGACGTAAACGATAGGTCCCTGATGTAAACCAGGCGCCCAGACGTTAAACCCCATAAAACCCTAGATGCTGAAGTGAAACAGGCGCAGAGGTAAAACCACGCACGAGAGGCAGAACCCAGGCCCCAGAAGTAAACCTGTGCCCAAGACACAAAGCCGGCCCAGATGCCGGTAGAGCTCCCACCAGAGGCACTGGCCCCGGGGCGTGAGGAGCCTGCCTGTGTCCCACGGAGCATCCCGCCGCCAGTGGCCAGCGGCCTCAGCGAGGCTTCCCACGGCAGTTGGGCTGCGGGCTCCAGGCACCAAGGTCGCACCTGGAAAGGTGAGTGTGCACCTGGTTCTCAGGTTGCTAGGGCCAGGCCTGTAACTCTTGGGGGCACGTGTCTGGGTGGTGACAAAGACATATTTCGGGGGCTCCTCTCTCAGGTGCAGGCCTTAAAAGCTGGGGTGCCCTGTGGATTCCAGCCCTCCTCAGGTTGGGCTCCCTCCCACCTGCGCAGCACAATGGGGTTCCTGACTAGGTGGGGGCGCCTCCCCTACCTGCTTCCAGGTGGCCTCCCGGGCCCAGGCCGCAGGGCTCAGGAGTTGTGGGGCCAGGTGGTAGGATTGCTGAGGAGGTTCCGTGTGTAGTTCTGGATTCGGGGTGACCTGGGAGGAGGCGAGCTCGGGGCCCCACGGTGTAGCCATCCCTCTGAGCAGCTGCATAGGAGTTGAGTGCCTGGCATCCCCTCTGCGCAGCCCCAGCCAACCATGTGGTGACAGGCGGAAGGATCAGAGTCCAGGTCCCCACAACTGTGACCTCTGGGGACAGCTGGCCCTTCGCTGCTCTGGTGGCTCCCTCAGCATTTGTGATTGTGGTCTGACGTCACATGGAGTGTTCTGCATAGAGGCCTTCCTGAGCAGAAGTGATGACATAATACTGGAGAGAAAAGTCCTGAAAAGTTGACTGTAAGACCAGGGTGTTATCAGATAAAATTGGGACATGATTAGTGATCCTGGTGCCATCCAGAGGAAACTATGTTTTGCAATAGAAAGTGATCTTATGAATCTTTTCTGAAAATGTTTGGGTTATGGAGAGCGTGTTTTTGACCTGGATTTCCTCTAGCAGTCGCCTGTCTGAGTGCTTATGGGTGATGGGACAATACCTGCGCAGTAAGGGCCACCTGAAGTGCAGCCGGTGGCGCGCCGGGCGGCTGCCCTTCCACAGCTGTGTCTGCCGCAGGAACACTGTCAGTGGCATTGGCGGCCGCGTGCTTTGGATGCTCACAGTGGGCCACCTCTGGACTTGACACACGTCTCACAGTTGCCCTATGAAATGGATATTGTCCTTAACCTGCTTTTCAAAAGAGCGAAGAGACAGTGATGCCAAGGCCTGGAGTCATTTGCCTGGGAGGCCCCAGTTAGGGGAAGATGAAGTGAGGTGTGAACCTTCACCTGGCGGCCTGCTCTCTGGCCACTGCAGCGAGGTCCTCTGGCCCAGCCCACGTCCATCCTCCCTGCAGGGACTCAGCCTTGGTCTGATGCCCTTTTAACTTAGTGCATTTGAAGTGCTGCATAATGGCCTCTTCTCTTCCACTGATGTGTATAATTTTGGTGACGTTTGGCATCTCCGAGAAGGTGACACCTGGAGGGTTTGAAGGTGACAAGGCAGGAATGAAGCAGTTTGTCTTATCTTAGCTTCACTTCCTGTTTCCCTGGAAGGTCTTTCCAGAAGGGCAGGTTGGTGAGGGTGGAGCAAAAACCTTATCTCTCAACACCGTGCCCCTTGTACAGGCCAATTCATTCCCATTTTGGTGTGTTCATATTTATCTAGGGAGGAGCTCTTAAACTAAAGCATTTGTCACAACTCTAATTGGGGCAAAATGTATTGACATACCTACTCAAAGTCAACTGATGCGTATTTGCTATAGTTTTTTGTAGGATAATGACAAAGCACAATGTGTATAGTCAGTTGACACACTGACTAGTGCCGTTCGGTGTTTATTTGAAACATACCGGCCATTAGAATAACTTTCTGTTTGAAAACTGTTTTGTCAGTTGGGGCACATTAACATTCTTTCCCCTGATTATAAAATATAGTATATTCATTGTAGTAAATTTGGGAAATTCAGAAAGAAAAACCCCCACAAAAACCAAAAACTACTTGAAGAGTCACCATCCACAGGTGCACCTGAATATTTTGTTGTATTTCTTCCTATGCCTATATGTCTCTTATACTTGGATGCAATTGAGGCAATTTTTTCCCCTTAACATTAGATCAAGGGGTAGACTGATGTTATTTCAGCACTTTCAGGAAGCTATTAAGTATAGTTTTAATGCATGGGAGCTGGATTTAAAATCCATTTTCCTAGAAAGTAATAAACATTCTTATAGAGAAGTTAGATAGTGAGGGTAAGAACAATAAACATCTCTCACCATCCCATCATTTAAACATGAAGACTCTTTATTTTTTATTACTTTAGTATTCTTTCCATGCATGTACATTTATGTTCTTTAATGGCATCATTTTAGACTAATTCAACATATCATGAATAACTTTCCATACCAAATAATTATATCGCTTCCATTTATTTCTCCTAGAAGCATTGATTTTTAATGAAAGAATAAAAACATATTTTTTACATTTAGTAAAAACATCCAATGGCATAACACATGGTTATTAAAGAAAAAAAATAGTCCCCTTAGATTATCAGATAAAATAATAACAATAAAATAATATAAAATTGTACCATTCTAGACTAGCCTTTTTGCTGTATATACTTCCAGGTATCTTTTTCCTTCTATTATATACAGATAAATTTTTTTCACCCCAATGGGACTATAATATATACTCTTTTGTTACTAGATTTTTCAAATATTTAATCATATATTAACAATGAAAATATTTAAAGTCAAATCTTTGAATATATCCATATTGATTTTTGTTACAATCCTTCAAAGTGGATTTACTGTTTAAAAAAAAAAATCAAAATCCTTAAAAAAGTTTTCCATAGGAGTGAGACAATTAGTTTGTGAAAAGGTTGTATTAGTTTTTCCACCAGTAATATATGAAGTTGTTCACTTCCTCATATGTGGGACAACATCGGATACTGTAACTTATTTTTAATGCTGGACAATTTGATAGGTGGTATTTCATAGTTTTTGAAAGCCATAACCATTTTCTCTTTTTGAATTACTTGCTCATAGCCTTTACCCATTATTCTATGGAGGTGTGTGTCTTTTTGCTTCCTAATTACATCAGTCATTTATATTCTAAGAATATTAACTCTTTGTGGTCATATATGTTGGAAACATGTCCTTCAATTCTTCATTTGCCTTTTAAATTGTTTATGGGATCTTGAGGGTTTGGAACATTTTAATTTTATGTATTTTATTATTTCTGATAAGTCAGTTTTTCACATCAACTTGAGAAGGTAAGTTGGTTTTGAGCTTTAAAAAAAAAGTAAAATCTCATTGGCAAATGGCATGTCCTCAGCTATAATTTGTTTTGTTTTATTTATTTGTTTTATTTATTAAATTTAAGGCTGCTCCAACATTTTTAAATGAAAAAAAATCAGGTAAAATAATTGCCTTTATGTGTGTCTGGTGACTATCTGGTTCTTTTAGTCATAATTCCCACATCAATAGATCAGTGTTATTATGAATAAAATTATTTTAAAGATTATTCTGCCATCAGGTACATAAAGACAGAAAGGATTCTTCCAGTTGTTGCCAGTACTTGAGTGATTGCTGATGAGGCAGGTTTGATTCCCCGACCTATTCTCATTGTAGTGACTTCAGAACCAGGGATGCTACACTGAGTAGTCCCAGAAATAGATTTGAGCCAGAAGTGCAAGGTCTGTGAATGGCTCAAAATGAGACCCTTGGTTTCACTTCCATTTCTCCAGGCTCATTTTGTTTTGATGGTGTTTTAATAAAGTTGGATCTAAACATTTAAGATTGTAAATAAACTTGCTAAAGACCCCACCACTCCCTATCGTTAGGTGTTGTTACTTCTCGCATAAATGTTACCTAGTTGGTCCCTTACTGCATTTAAGCTTGGTCTCCTAGAGTAGATACTTAAACAGGTGTTTAAGCCAAAAAGATAGTGAAGGGGTAAGAGTAGATCATTAGATGGGGGTTGCAGGGAGTGAAAGATGGATAGGAACCCCTTTGAAGAATGTGTACAGCTTGGGGCAGCTCCCCAGCCAATGAGTGGAAACCTCAGAAAAGATGAAGGTGGGAACAGGGATCAGAAGAGGCAGGTGAGGCAGAGGTGGCTGGAGTGTGGATAGCTCCTATGGGGCACATGCATCCTCAGTGGTTCTCTGCCATGGCATTGTGGGTTTCACTGGCATCCCCAAGCTAGGGCAGACCATCTGTGTCTTGCACATCCTAGGCTGTGTACCCAGGGTCAGTTTGTATTTTTGTCATCTGCTTGCATCTGAGGCAGCAGCATCATGGGGCCATGAACGCAAAGCTCCTGACAGTGCATCTGGCTGGCACTTTGAGTTGTAAATTCCTGACAGGCTGGCATCACTTCAGATGAATTCTGTTTGTCAAAGCCCGAGTCAAGGTGAAGGGACAGAAACCTGCCTCATAATAACCAGATGACAAAGAATTTTGGAGTCACCTTTTTTTTTTTGTTGTTAATCCTCAAATGAGGATTTTTTTCCCATTGATTTTTAGAAAGAGTAGAAGGGATCCAGTCTATGATGTAACACATGTGCTCTAATTGGGACAAGACTCAAACTTGCAACCCAGGAATGTACCCTTTACTGGAGAATTGAACCCACCACGCATCGAGACACAAGCTGATACTCTAACCTCTGAGCACACTGGCCAGGACTGGAGCTACTTTTAAAAAATATATATATTTTTATTGATTTCGGAGAGGAAGGGAGAGGAGTAGTGAGATAGAAACATCAATGATGAGAGAGAATCATTGATCGGCTGCCTCCTGCCTGCCCCCTACTGGGGATCAAGCCCACAACCCAGGCATGTGCCCTTGGCCAGAATCAAACCTCGGACCTTTCAGTCTACAAGCTGACACTCTATCCACTGAGCCAAACCGGCTAGGGCTGGAGCTACTTTTTATACTACCCCTGTGGGTTGGCATGTAGCAGGGTCCTAATTTCTGGGTTGACACTGGCTTTGCAATGACAGCTGCATAACTTGGATACTTACCAACAACTTCTGGGAAACCCTTTATTCTCTTATAAAAAATACATATATTAATAGTAGTTATCTCATGAAGTTATTGTGAGAATTGAATGGGTTATCTTACAAATGTGCTTAGTATAGCACCTGGCCCACTGTGAGCACTGAGTAAATCACAGCTATCCTAATGTTTCAGTGGAGATCAGTAATTTGGTAGGCTTTTATTAAGGACTAGAGTCCCAGTGCACAAAATTCACGCACAGGTAGGATCCCTAGGCCTGGCTGGCAATCAAGGCCGATCGGGGCCTTCTGGATGCTGGCCGGGGCCTTCCTTATGGCTGGGGCCTTCCTTCCCCAGCTGCTGGCTGCTTGCCGGGGCCTTCCTTCATTCCGCGCCGCCCCCTTGGTGGTCAGTGCACATCATAGTGAGTGATCGAACTCCCAGTTTCCCAGTTGAACTCCTGCTGGGACAATTTGCATATTAGCCTTTATATATATGTGATATAGCATTGCTATTATTCCATGCTCATTCTCTCCCTCCCATAGCTTCAAGACCAGGCTCTGTGAGCAGGATTTAGGTAAAGCAAGCTGATGTGTGCAATTTCTCTTCCCTAAGTGAGATATAAAAAACAGTAATGATGCATATGCTTCTTTGACAAATATGTATTGGAGTAAAATGAATTACCTTGAGATTCCATATCATCCAACTATTACGTTTTTAACTATGTCATAAAATCCTCAGCATGTTGGCTAGGATAATTCTTGGTGCATGAACCTGAAAAATGATAGATAATTTTTCACTTCATAGGACATAAAATTGCTGTATGTTTTACAGATTCTCTTATCTGAACCTCTTAGTAGCACAATCTGGGAGAAATTGTATTTCTTTTTATAAAAAGTAGTAAAGAAAAACCTGAAATGTGTCATTCTAAGTGTACATTTCTGGAAGGTGGTGAATGGATGGTCAGGTTTAGGGGATAACAAGGTGTGTCATCATGACTTGGTCCTCGTGTAGTTGGCACAGACTAAGATGCTAGAGATTCCAAATGGTTGACCATTGAAATTTCCTATAATTTAAAATATTATTTAAATAAAACTTCATATTCCCCCAGGAAACATTAAGTTAATTTCTACATGATTATTTTTATGAAAAGGTTAATCTCCACATATGATCTGGGTAAGAATGACAGTGATTCTTTAACTCATGAAAAATTAAAGACTCAAAGTTATATTGTGCTGGGGGCAATGATTCATTTTCTGTTTTGTTTTGTAAAAAGTGTGATGCTCCACTGTCACTTTTTTCTGTTTAAGCACTCTTCAGAAATACAAGATACAAAGTGTCTATAGAAAATCCTCACTTACTTTATTATTAGATAGTAGTTTCAAATAAATTTTTTATTGTGCAGTTAGCTTACCTAGTGATGATCATACTGTTTTTTTTTTATTAATTGTATTATGATATTATCCAGCTGTAAAATTTATGAGATCTTCTGCTATACTGTTTGCTGGGTGATGAGGTGGTACTGCATGCAAAGAAGTTTTTTTTTATAAATGACTATTCCAACATTTGGAAAAATTATATGGACCAAGTACATCCTTTTATGTGGTGATATAGAAATAATGCAAAATATAAAACACTTATTTCCTCTTTCTTGAACTTATAGCTTTCCTATCATTATGTATAATTTAACAAGTATCAGTAAAATAGGTGAAGAAAATTCAAGTTTTACAGAGGATGTTTTTATAAAACAAATTCCAGGATGGATGCCAGATTTTACAAAAATATAATGTCCTTCAATATTCATTTGTAAATCAGATGTAATTCCAAATGAAATCTAAAATTCTTTCGGAATCGCATACATTTATTTAAAAATAAGCCTTAAAAGTGCCTACATAAGAAGAGTGTAATGAATCTGTGAATTTTGAAAAAGAAGAGTAATGAAGGGAATTTAACCTACCAGGATAGAGACACACACACATGAATTATTTTCTCAAAAGACTATTTTGACAAAAATGTAGTGTAATGTACATAATTATTGCAATATGCATTAGTATAATCCATAACCCCCAAATCAACTTCAAACATATAAAATGTTATCTTCTTTAAAAAGTTTTAATAACAAGTCTAAATTAGTATTTTTCCATGAATAAGCCTACTTTTTAAAAAATTAAATCTACCCTAATGCATATATTTAAATTTGGTGTAAAAGAAGGAACATTTTTTAATTGTATGTGTAATTAGCATTATGTAAACATACTCTTTAGGATATGGATTAGCAATATAGTATTTAAAATGACCACTAATTATCTCCCAGATACAACGAGTCAGTGAGTAAGCTATTAAGCCCTACCACGTTTGGTAAACTGGGTTACAAACTTGTAATGTACAGCAAGTTCTAAAGGATATGTTGTAGTCAAGAGCACCCTGTGTAATCATTTTGGCTTTTACATTCTTCTGAATGCCTCAAAATTGTTTGCATATACATATATAATGCAATAATAACATGTAAGTGCTATGAGATTATTTATCTATAGTCATACATTTTCTTATTTTGATATATGAAGGAGTTGGATACAAATATCTTGCCTAAAATCTCTAATGTGAAAACCCAGAAAAGTTGAATGTATGTTGAATGTATTGAACTATCTTCTATGTATATAAAAGGCTAATATGCTAAGTGTCCAACTGTCCGACCGGTTGCTATGATGCACCCTGACCACCAGGGGGCAGATGCTCAACGCAGGAGCTGCTGTGACGCTCACTGGCCATTTACAGAGAAACGGCAGCTCAGACCTGGCACCCACAAAGCAAAACTTGGTTTCCCCCAAGTGGGACA